>NW_006285793.1:97931-104280 GCF_000327345.1 Myotis davidii
CCCGACCAGGGGCTGCACCTAGGGATTGGGCCTGCCCTCTGCCACCCAGGAACAGGCCTAAGCCAGCAGGTCATTATCTCCCGAGGGGTCCCAGACTGCAAGGGGGCACAGGCTGGGCTGAGGGACCCCCTCCTCTCCCCCCGAGTGCACAAATTTTTGTGCACCGGGCCTCTAGTTTATTTATATATGTCCTTGTCTAAATTACCTGGATCTCTCTAACAGTTTTCTGCTATTGATAATACAACACTTGTAGAATTTTAAAAAGAGAATGTATGGAACTTTTCTAAAATATCACTTATCAAGCTTCTATAAACATAAAACATATACTTAGATAAGTAGCTTCATTAATTTAACCCATATTTATTAAGTGTCATCTGTGACCAGACAAGGTTGTTGGCACTGGAGGCCATCAATGGAAGAATACTGGGGCTGAGCCCACAGATTTGGCTACAATGGAAAGAGAAAGATAAAACTTTAAATCCGTGGAAGTCAAGAATAAATGAGATAATAAGAAGGTAGAATCCATAGACACTGTTGACTTGTTGAACTTGGAGTTAATTCAGGAATAAAAATACTACGAATGACCAGGAACTGAAAAATGACTAGAAGTTCAGAGAAAGAGATTCCAAGGAAAACATGTAGAAAATATATTTTTGGTTTACTTATAAACATAAGAGAGACTAGACATGTTTATATTCTGAAATGAAAAAGCTAATGGAAAGGGAGATCCTAATATATATTGGGCTTCTTCTGAGGTAATTTGAAAAGCAGTAGACATCTTTCCTTGCCTCAAAAATCGATTCACTATTGCCCTATTATTTTGTCCCAAAATCCTCATTAAAGAAGGCAATTTTATGAAAAGGAATTGTTTTCTTCACAGTTCTACTAAAATAAACCTGCATTTCTTCTGTTATCGGGGGAAGTCTTCAGGTTAGTGCAAAATTAAAGGATTTAGAAAATTATCTAACTATGATTCAAAGGAAATAAGGCCCTAAACATAAAGAGGTCAAGAACAGTTCATTTATTTGTTGTTCGTGTTATTTGGCTTCAGCAGAAATAGCGTGCATATAGTGGAATATTATCAAAAGGTGCATGAGGTTACCAGTGAGATATAGCCACAATGTTCCAAAACTACAGAATAAAACCAACATAATATTTCCTTCTGCTACAAAACTGGCATAATATAGGGTAGGTGTCTGTCTACTGGTCTCAGAGAAGATACTCAGATGAACCTGGCTCATGAAGAACTAAATGCTGAGCTCTGACTTAGAATTCCTGCATAAATGGTCAAAGGGGCAATTTTTCATAACTTGAGGATGGTACACTTGTTATTATACTCGCCTTCCTAATAAAATAAGACTGCCCTTTTTAAATAAATATGGATGAGATGAAAATATGATTACTAGGTCACAGAAAGCAATGTGCCAATCAATGGTCTACTTTTTAAAGCATCCTCTATATGTGCTTGTGCTTGCAATTACTAAATTAGCCTCATAACAGGAAACCAGAAGAGCCCTTAAGTTCGTACAATATCTCAGTATGGGGGGATATTAAGTTGCCAGCTGTTCACTTTTAATAAAACAATATGATGGTTATGAAGTCCAACAGAGTCCTAGAAAGCTGTGTCATCGTGGTATTTTGGTTTTGCCCCCGCCCCCCATGGCTACAGAAGAAACTCTTCTATGGTGTGATGAATCCCTGTAATGTCCCAAAGTGACTCTAAAATTTTCAATAGTCTTTCCCTCTGAAAAAACCTCTTCCATTCTCTTGTTGCATATTTATGCTTTCTTTAAGTAAGTGAACACTGAAGGGGAGATTTGAGAGCTCTAACAGCTTTTTAGTGTTCTTATAATAGTAATTTTTTTAGCATCACTATAGTTAAGAACTTGTCAGCACTTATAAACTCCTACTTCAGTGAGATTTCACTTGGCATATAAGCTTTCAGCCCAAGAGCAATTTTCAATTTAAGCTTTAAAATCATCTCTTAGGATATTTGTGATGGTGTGATTAAAACTTAAAACAAAAGCTTACTATTCGCAGATGACTTCCCTCCCCTCCAAAATTGCTCTTTGACGATTTCTTCTCTCTATAAAATCAATTAGTTCATAATAGCTAAAAGGAGTGGGAAGTTTTTCGCAGTTGTAATGATGGATGTTGTACAATGCTATACATCAAAATTATATATAATTTATTTTTTATTTTTTATTAAATTTATTGAGCTAATGCTAATTAACAAAATTATACAGCTTTTAGGTGCACAACATCTGTACATTGTATTGTGTGGTCACCATCCCAAGTCAAATCTCCTTCCATCACCGTTTATCTTCCCTATATCCCCACCATAAGGAGACATTTTCCTTTTCCCTTCATTTAAAATAAATAATCTTCCTAACAGTGCTAGTCCTGAACAATTTCTCCACATTCACCTTATGCCAGTCACTGAACTATGAAAAAACAATAAAGTATGTTTCCAGGTATTAGTAAATTTTGACCAATAAGTATTATGACAAAAATGCCAGCTAGAATTGAAACTGAATTACATTCAGAAGGGTTATAGGAGACACCAAGATGGTAAGATATAATTGAAATTTTGAAGTCAATATCTTAAGATCAATCTAATCACATGAAAATTTGGCTGCTTACATAGTAAGGAAAATGTGGTAACAACCCATAAAAGTACCATTAACTACCACATTTACTTGGTTTTTACAAGGTCAATGGTAGGGTACCATGGAGAAAAAAATGTTTGAGTCCTATCTTTGTATAGTAAGTGGCCAAACTCTATAATATATGCCTAAAGCTTTGAAAGGAAACAAGTGAGATACAAGCTCAGAATGAAGACATGCAGTATACAGTTGTGCTGAGTGTGGAAGTTCCTGCCAAAGCAGAGAAATCAATACATCAGAGCATTACTCAATATAAATGTATTATACAAATAATGGCGTGAGACTCTGAAGGGTCAATTTGAAAGTTCCTGCAGTCAAATGTGAACACATAGGCATTGCAGCGTAATGTAGGAGATTATGTTTCTGGTACTGACTTTGCGATTCACAGAGAAACTAGCAGGTAGCAGGTCTATTATGCAACCAATCACTTTGTTTTGAGCGTGGGCGTAATTAAATATATAAAATACATATTTAAAATCCTGGCATACAGTAGATACTGAATGTTTAATAACACTGTTACTATATCAGCTGGTGGTGGAGCATGGAGAGCCCGAGTGTGGCTAGAATTCAGACAGGAAACCCTAAATACCAGCTGCACTACCTCAGGGTCCTGAGCACCAGAGTGGTGGGACTCAAGCTTATTCTAGAATAAACTAATCCATCCTCATGAAATGTGTTCCAAGAAAAAAGGGATAGGAATTGTATGTGATAGTTATTTAGAATTATGAATAAAGTAGTCTTTTTGCAAAATCTCCTCTAATGTAAGGTGATTGGTGCTGAAATTGTTTTAAATCCACCCGGAAAGTTTTACTCATTATGTGTAAAGTATTTCTGCCCATGTAATGCATTATAGAAAATAGCAATAAACACAAAAGAGTTCATTTTCTTAAGTGTATTTTTAATATTTTTGATAAATGACATTTATTTAAATGGATTTTTCTAAAATGAAATTTTAAAGCTAAAAATTGATGATTTGTCTAATTAAATGAGGATCAACAATTATTGCTTCATAGAAATATCATATTTGACATATAAAGTGCCTACAAATAAAAAGTCTTCTGGTATTATGCAAATAGATATATTTCCTTTCTCTGAAACATTACAAAAATATTCTACTACAGTAAATAACTTGAAAATTACATTTATGTTTTGATTTTAATAGAATGAGATTTATAGGAAAGGAAAACTAAATATTGACATTGTTCTATGGTTTTTATAATTAGTTTCTGTACAATTTAAATGACTGTGTTAAATAAGTATAACAGCCTCTTCTTTTCATCATGTAAGCATATTGACATAAAATTTACTTAATATGGTGGTGGCTTTTTAAAGATAAACTTTTTTTATTTCATGTGCAAATTCTTAGCTATATGATTATTCCAAATTCAAATAAACTATTTTAAAGTTTATGGAAATAAACAAGATTGTTTCCCTTTAATAAATTTTGACAAATAATGAAAGACAACAGCAAAGGCTAAGAAGCCTGGAGAGCACAATCCCTTCACCAGCACAAGGATTAAAGCATATGAAATTTAATCTCATTTTCAGTTAGCTTGAACTTTGGAAAACTCATTTTGAAATTTAATGGGTGAGGTAATTTATGCATCAAATCTCCATTTTGTCATAACCCTTTAATATTTCCCCTGAAAATATTAAAAGGCCCTTAAAATTGTGAGCCTTGAGAGTTCCTTGGAAAATAGTACTTAGAGTCTGGCCCTAGAGATAGAGTTAGGAGCAATAACAGTGCCAAGGCACTAAGGACAAAGTGCATTGTGGGCAAACACACACACACACACACACACACACACACCTGCACACACGTACAACAGGAAGACATATATGCAACTTTTTAATGTGATGATAAAATTACTATATTTTACAAATGAGAAAATTCAGAATTCATAGATCATGTATACTGAACTTGTATAAACACAATAAATATGATGATTTTGAACAAAATCTACTGCTCTGCTTTGAAACTGCTAATAATTTGCTTACAAATATTTTCTTTGATCATTTGGGGGAAAATGTAATTCATTATTTTTAAAACTGTATTTTTATCAGTCTTTTTTATCACATAAAGTCTAGAAAGGTTCAGTCTTTGGTTAGCATGCTAGTATCATTGAGTGTGATAATTTGAGTATGGTATATTGAGCATGATAATTTGGTTAGCATCCTAGTATCATTGGCTCTTAAAAACTGCACTTGACTTTATGTAAAACCTGTCAAACACATTATAAGACTACAAAAAAAGATACAAAATGTATCTAATGACTTTTAATTTAAAAATATATTTTTAAAAGTTGTTCACATTGCCCTAGCTGGTTTGGCTCAGTGAATAGAGTATCGGCCTGTGGACCAAAGGGTCTTGGGTTTGATTCCAATCAAGGGCACATGCCGGGGTTGTGGGCTCAATCCCCAGTGGGGGACATGCAGGAGGTAGCCTATCAATGATTCTCTCTCATCATTGATGCTTCTATATTCTCTCTCATCATTGATGTTCCTCTCTCTCTCTCCCTTCCTCTCTGAACTCAATAAAAATATATTTAAAAAGAAAGAAAGAAAGAAGAAAGAAAGAAAGAAAGAAAGAAAGAAAGAAAGAAAGAAAGAAAGAAAGAAAGAAAGAAAGAAAAGTTGTGCACATTAACTAAATCCAATAAATAGTTTTGTAGAATTGCTACTAAAGAACTAGTAGCAACTGTACTAGTTCTCATTGTACTACTGACTAGCCATGTAAACTTGGGCAAATTATTTTAATTCTTGGTGACTATATTATCTTTAGTTAAATGGAGTGAAATAATTATATCTCCTAAATTTCTGTGAAGGTTAAATACATTAATAAACATAACATTCATGAAAAAAAACAACAAAAAAACATAACATTCATGAAATACAGCTTGTTATATCATATTACATTAATATTAGCCATTATTATCAGTATTACAAATATTATGAAATGGTTAAATCAATTTAGAAGATATAATCATTACTGTTTTATTTTTTTCATAATCCATTTTATTTTCATTCTGTCATGTAGAAAAATAGAACCTAGAATTTCCAAACAAATAATTGCTTGTAAATTGAAATAATATTGCATTTGGGGTCTTATTTTTCCCCAAACCAAGGCACGTTGGCCTGATCAGTGAAGCTCATAGACGCAGAACACAAGGGAACCATATAAATGTACTACTCTATTGCAGTTACACCACTAACAGCGATCTCATTGTATAACATACAGCCATGCAGAGAACATTATGCATTAATGCTTTTCACATATTATGCAGTGACATAGTCCAGATTATTGTTTGTCTACTTACAAAGACTTCGGTTACTTATTTCATTGAAATCAATGCAAAATGTCCCCAGCTTTTTAGTATACTTGGAATAAATCTCTGGTTTACAAAACAAAGGAGTGTTGTTAGTTTGCTCACTATACAATATACAGTATATCAAAACTTTTCCTTGTTTATGGAATGGTATTTCATAGATTCATAATAAAATCAAGTTTTGTGAGAGTGCATCAATTGAAACACTGATTACTCTCATTTGAAAACAACTCCACGTTTGCTCTATCTTGACCATCTTCTTTCTGTTATAGCATGCTCATTTTCAATTGCACTCTGTGTTATAGAAATAACAGTTTGAAACCAAAATTTTTAAATTTTAAATGAAAATAAATAAAA
>NW_006285793.1:104421-106773 GCF_000327345.1 Myotis davidii
TCTTGGCCCAACGTGCAGGAGGTAGCCGAACAATGATTTCCTCTCCTCATTGATGTCTCTATCTCTCTCTTCCTCTCCCTTCCTTTCTGAAATCAATAAAAATATATTAAAAAATAAAAAAATAAATTAAAAAAATAAAAACCCAACTCATGGTTATCATTTAGTGTTGTAGGGAGCAAACACTATTACATGTTTAAAAGTGATTGTAGATGACACAGCCTTTTAGGACCAAGGGTACAACGGTGTCAGTGTGATTATCATCAGTAGAAACTAAATTCTCATAATATTGAATTCCACTTACAAATATTGCTAAAGATACAGTAATAACAAAATTTTGAATTACCAAACATTAGTAAAGTATTTTACTGGAAATTAATCAGAATAGAAGGCCTTGTTTAACTAGCACATTAATGTATACTTTGATTTGTAAAAGTGGGCCTTCAACCTAGTACAGAATTAAGAATGAAATTGCCTTAAATAATAAAATAGTACTATGTTTCCTCAAAACAGTCTAAGAGGGATGGTTTTGGAAAACAAAGAAGTAGAAAAAGATTACCAGAGATCCAAACATATAGCTCATGTCTAAAGGTCTAAGAGGCAGGGGTTAAGAAGACTAAGGAACATGGATGTCAAATACTTTTTACTCAGGGATTTTCCTTATTGTAAAGTAAAAATATATTTTTCATTTTAAACCTTTAGTAATAGTGTATTATCAATTGAATTTCTTGTGTAAATTGAAATCTCTCAGAGAAAATCAAAGAAAAGGCGTGAAGTTACACATATTTGATATCTGCTTCTCTGTGTCTAGCAAGAGTGATTTAAAGATGAATCACTTACCCAGCCACACATATGCATACCTCCACAGAGAAAGAAACACAAAAACAACTGGGAAAGACTAAAACCAGAATAAGCCTCCAGCACCTGGGAATAAACATTTTATAAAACATATGAGGAAAATAAGCTTCCCATTAAATAAGAAAATGAGTTAACAGATGATAGATAAATTGGAAAACTGATAATTGTTTTATTTTTACACTAAAAGTAATATTTATTTGTATTTAGTAAAATACTGAGCAATCTAATAAAAATACATGGCACAAAACTAGCTTTGAAGAAAAGTAAATATATTAATAGGATTTTGTAGTGACCCTATTCAGAATATGCCAGATGCTCAAGGCCAGTTAGAGTGTAGAGGCCTTGTTCAGAGTACACAGGGTGCTCAAGACCACTCTGAACGTGGGAATCTTAATCAGGGTGTCCAAGAACTATGCATAGGTGCAAGAGCAAGACCACAGAAATCTCCATGCACACTGTGCAAGTGTGCCTTCTATAACCCAAAGACTGAGGTCACTATTTGGCAAGAAGCCTCTTTTGTCTAAGTAGTATACAGTTGTTACTGGCCAGCCAGTATTGGGCTGTATTATGGGGAGATGTATTACTGACCAGCCAGCAGTACATGCGTGACTGCTCATATAATGGCTGCGGGAACAGAGGCTGCTGCTGCTGTGTGGGAAAGATGTAGCCGGTATGTGGCTACTTACTGTATGAGACTTTGTTTTGAAGAACTGCTTTGTCTAGTGGCTCCTTGATAGCAATGGCTACCTGGCCACTGGCTCCTACATAAAGACTCTCTTATATACGCACAACTTCTCATGGCTTCTCCACCGAATAGCCAGCAACTAAGGAGGTCTAGTCCCTGACAGTTAGCATTGTGGAGCAGGATGAAGGAACTGAGTTCTAACAGATATGTACATAAAAGGAAAACAACAACAACAACATATACTTTATACACTAAGTATAGGCATTTTATTACTTTCTAGTGTATAGGGATTATAAAACAAAACAAAATTTAATTTCACCTAAAATTCATTGAAATTAGCTCTATAAAGTTAGCCAGGGTTGACCTAGGCCTTGGTAGGCCACATTTTGGTCAAGTAGGCTATAATTTCATTGCTTTTCTTCATTTATACCCGCTACATTAGTTTACCAAACAGTGATGAGGAAGCATGGTTAATGATATGTAGATTGAGTTGACCTTAAAAAAATTGCCATTGCTCTAGCTTGTTCAGCTCAGTGGAGAGAGCATTGGTCTATGGACCAAAGGGTTCCGGGTTCAGTTCTGGTCAAGGGCATGTACCTTGGTTGCAGGATCCTCCCTAGGCCAGGCCCTGATCAGGGCTCATGCAGGAGGCAACCAATGGATGTGTTTCTCACACATGGATGTTCCTCTCTGTCTTTCCCTCTCTCTTCCACTCTCCCTAAAGAGCAAAGGAAAAATATCCTCAGTGAGGATTACCAAAGAAAATAAATAAATAAAATTTTAAAAATTGCCATAAAATGCTTGGTCCCTTA
>NW_006285793.1:106914-109343 GCF_000327345.1 Myotis davidii
GAAACAAATTCTAGTTGTAGCACATGAAATCTACACAGTTCTGACTTATGCTGTGTTTATGTAGGAAGTAAAGCACTGGGATAATGTTACTGGCTTCCAGTTGATTTCTGTGTGATTATGTATTTTTTGTTGCCCAATATTATAATATTTTCCCTATGCTAATTTTTTCTGAAGTTGTGAATTGTGTGTAATCATAAATGAATATATGAATGTTTTTAGAAATGGAAGTATCACAGCCATTTCAAATACATTTTATGATGAATGTAAGAATAATCAATTGGTTACAAATGTAGATGGCTGAGAAATTATATTTGAGCATCCTGTGGAGCAGTTAAATGAGAATTACTTTCTTCTTACAAGGTGTTTTTAGCTGGTGAGCTAAAGTCCAGGTTTTGCTTATGTAAGCAGGATCTCCTACTATTCCCAGTTTCTCTTTAAGTACAGAAAACATTCGTGTGGGAAGCTTTATTTTGTAACTGCTTGAGAAGGGAGGCTTTTTAACATGGGGGGTGAAAGAGAAAGAGGAATTTAGATAATGCTATGGCATATATCCCACCTCCTACTTCGGTGATGGGTTTGCATCCCTACAGTGACAGTGATAAGTGCATCAGGTGTCCTCTAGGCGTAAGCCTAGAGAAAGAAATCAGACAGAGTGGAACAGCCCTGGAGAAGATGTCCTCCCCACAAGCCTCGGGGGAAGTCAGGTGCTGCTCAGATATACCGGGGCAATTTAGCACCTTTGGAAATGTCTGGCAAGCACAATTTGCTAGACCATCAGCATTATCTCAAAAAGTGAGAATGAAAACAAAAATTTCCCAAGTCATTCTGTTGTGAACATATAACAATGAGGAAATAATAATTGCCCTTATTAATGCAACTACCTGGGGGACAAAAAATGACAGAATTGGAAGGGGCTCTGTAGTCCTGCTGTGATAAAGGAAGAATCTATTCAAACAGCGGTCATTTAGGTTCTATTTGTTAGATAATTCTACTGCCGTTATAAGAAGGATATGTATGTGTACAGTAAGAAAGAATGGGGAAAATAAAGAGAACTATGTCAGCTACATATTTTTTCTAATTTTGCAATCTTTATGTCATAAAACCTTATTTTGTTCAAGCTTCAGAGGAATTTGATATTTTAAACTTACCTCTAAAGTTAAAAGTAAAGAATCGATATAGAATGGGTTAGGATTGACACCCATATTTTATTAAAAATCTCTGGCTTGCTAGTTAGGAGAGCCTGCAGAAGCAATTCACTGTCAGCACTCTCCTCCTCTCTAAGGAGACTAAGAATTCTGCATTTATACAAATGAGAAAAAGAGAAAGGTCAGGATAGAAATACATATCATGCATATAAAGGTCCCTGGAAACTTGATGTTAAAAAACAATTAACCGCCCCCTCCTAAGGACACTCATAACTTAAAAGTTTCCATGTTTTTAAGCTGTTGTTGTTAATAAACTGAGTTTAGTTAGATGAAGAATATAACTAAACTAGAGGCCCAGAGCACGAGATTTGTGCAATGGGGTGGGGGGGAGAAGGGGGGGAAATCTTCAGCCCGGCCTGCAGGGATCAGGCCTAAGCCAGCAGTCAGACATCCCTCTCACAATCCGGGGCTCTTGCAGTCTGGGACCCCTCACTCCTTACTGCCTGCCTGCAGTGGAGGCAGGAGAGGCTCCCGCCACAGCCACTGCACTAACCAGCCATGAGCCTGGCTTCTGGCTGAGCAGTGCTCCTCCCCCTGTGGGAGTTCACTGACCACCAGAGGACAACTCCTGCATTGAGCATCTGCCCCCTGATGGTCTGTGCATGTTATAGCAACTGGTCATTCCATCAGTAGATTTGCATATTAGCCTTTTATTATATAGGCCTAGAGGCCAGTGCACAAAAATTCATGCCCTGGGGGCATCCCTCAGCCCGACCTTCCCCCTCTCCCAGTGCCACCTGCCCTTGGCCCTTGCAGCCACCTACCTTTGGCCCTCACAGCTGCAGCAGCTGCTGCCTGCTCTCAGCCTTCGCGGCCAGAGCAGCTTTGAATGGGAGACGTCTGGTCTATCTGGTCTAATCTGCATATTACTCTTTTATTAGTATAGACTAGAGGCCTGGTGAACAAAAATTTGTGCATTCAAGGGGGTGGGGGGTGGGTGGTCCTGTCAGCCTGGCCTGTGCCCTCTTGCAGTCTGGGACCCCTCGGGGGATGACCACTTGCTGGCTTAGGCCTGCTGCCCAGAGGATTGGGCCTAAGATGGCAATCAGACATCCCTCTGGCAGCCCTGCAGCCCTCGGGGGATGTCTACTTGCCAGCGAGGAGTAGGCCTACACTACAGTCAGATATCCTTAGTGCTGCTGAGGAGGCAGGAGAGGTTCCCACCACCACTGCTGTACTGGCAGCCATCAGACTGGCTTGTGGCTGAGCAGAGCTACCCACTGT
>NW_006285793.1:109549-131825 GCF_000327345.1 Myotis davidii
CCCCAGCCTCTCCTTTTCTTCTTTTTTTTTATTCTGGGATTTATTTTCCTTCAATAATTGAAACATTGTTGCAGTCACTGGCGCTCCCAGCTCTGAGGCCGCAGCAGGCTGAAAGTAGGTATCTGGGGTTTGTTTAGCTTCTATAATTGAAACATTGTTGCTTTCGGGTTCAGAGCCGGGCTGCAGCAGGTGGGGAACCTGGCTTCCTCCATCACTGGAGCAAGCACACCTCCTGCTCGCTTCAGCTGCATGGCTGCTGGCCCCCATCTTTGTTGGCAGTTAATTTGCATATTGCCCTGATTAACCAAAGGAAAGAGTAGCGGAGGTATGGTTAATTACTCTTTTTGTCTTTTAGTAGATAGGATAGTTGAAGAAAATAACTTGAGATCTAGTCTATTTTACCATGACTTATTTCACCAGAGCCCAGATCTAGAGTACTGTATATTTTTTATTCCTTTGAATACTTACTCATCTCCTCAACTGCTTCCCATGCCCTCCCTTTAAATGTGGTCCAAATATAACTTAATTTTCTTTTATATGACCTACCTCTTAAGGAAGGCCATAACACCTACTACCCTGACCACTGTAATGTTTGACCAATTGGCTAGCACAACAGAATTCTTCCTGCAATTTTTAGAGTAGGAGATGGGGAAAGTGGTTATTTTCTGTAGGGTGCTGAAGCTTAGAGTCGACTTACCAGTGGCATATCCTCAGCAAGGACAAGAAAGTTCATTATAACAGGACAGAAAGAAGTCTACACGCACAGAGAAAAGTAGAGGAGAGAACAGAAGTGAGCTTTGTGCCTAGTGCTAATTCCCTTGGAAGCCAGTATCTATTCTCTCATTCTCACAGTTAAGTCACACAAATATATTTTCTCTTTTTGCTTATGTTTGATCAAGTTGTATGTCTGTCAATTGTAATAATCCCAATTGACAGATAAAACAACAAGTTGCTGCTTTTTAATGCTACTTAATTAATAAAGGAATAAATGAGCACATAGAGGAAAATACAGTGAAAGTGAAGTAGATAAGCATGAAGAAAATTATGAATGCCTAATTCAGAAAATATTTAAAGTCTTTATTTTTTAATTTTGCATTTTTATATATATTTCTTTTTTAAAATTATCTTTATGGTTGATTGATACTTTTACTATTTAATTTAGACCACCTCCCCATATTTTAACTGTTGTAGTCAAGTGTTTTTATCTTTATCTTTTTATCCAACAAGCAATATTATTGATATATAAAAATAATTTATGCTTCATATTCACTGAAGAGTTGAAATAAAAGAGATTTTGGAAAGCAAAGGTATAATCAATGTAAGCACATTGATTTGGAAGCAAAAGAAAAATAATAAAATAAGCAGAATTTTAGGAAAATTAATACTTTGAAACTGAAAGATCAAATGAGGGCGCTGTTACTCATTGATTTCCTACTACTTATGATGAAATTGAAAATATCTAACTGCTAAACTTTGCTGATTACTTGCAAAAGTTTTCTGGTATTCTTGAGATCTAGCACTATATTTTTTAATTCTAGTCTAAATATACACTCTGCAATGGAAACATTGTGTCTTTTATAGTGCCTGTTAACTGTGTACTTGTCTTACAAATGGTATACACATGCCAGTTATGGCTGTATTCTTAGCAACATTATTTAGATTAGTGGCATGAAAAGAAAGAGAAGAGAAAAGATGTAACCTGTATAGAATTGAAATTAATTATGATTATATATTGCATGAGCTTGTCATTTATTCAGTAAGTTAGTTATAATTTGTGATTTATCCTTGGCTATTTTAATTGCAATTTGAAGTAATTAACAGAAAGTCAAATAAGGCTGCTATAATATACCATTTGCTAAAGCAGTCTCAGTATTATGTTACATACAGTTTTCATCCTTTCAATTATTTTCCTTTACTCTTAAAGCAAATAAAAATTTTCTTACAATAATGCCACCATGAAGATCATTATGCCAAATGCAAACAGATGTTATGAGTCATCATGTCAGTTTTTTGTCAGTGGAAAAACACTGTTACTGGATTCTATTCAATCAGCAGCCTCATGTCTTGCCACCTTTTTATCATGTGACATCATTGCAAAGGCTGTTACACTCTTCTTTTTATTTCCTTTTAGAGAAACTTTGGTAACTAAATCCAGTGAGAAGTAGACATTTAATTATATGCACATTAAATCATTATGGTAGGTGTATCATAATCTCTGTAAATCATCTAATCTAATAAAAGAGACACATGGTAATTGGCGTACAACCACTACCCTTCCCATTGGCTAATCAGGGAGATATGCAAATTAACTGCCAACCAAGATGGCGGCGGGCAGCCAGGCAGCTTGAAACTAACATGAGGCTTGCTTGCTTCAGTGACGGAGGAATCCAACGTTCCCCACCTGCCTTGCCGGCCTCTGAGCTGCAACTCTAAGCAACTATGTAAAAAATACTTTAGCCAGCAGGATCGCAATATTGTAAGCAAAGGCCAGAAACCTACTTTCAGCAGTGGAGGCCTAAGAGCTGGAGCCAAGCCTCAAAACTAAAGCTGACCCAGCATAAAATTAAAAAAAAGAAAAAAAGGAGCAATTGGGAGCTTCTGTCCCCCCCAGCCTGAAAACAGCCCTCAGCCCCTCGCTCAGACTGGCCAGGCACCCCACTGGGGACCCCCACCCTAATCCAGGACACCCTTCAGTGCAAACCAGCCAGCACTCACCCGTGCACCAGTCCTCTACCCTATATAGTAAAAGGGTAATATGCCTCCCAGCACCAGGATCAGCAGAGCCACGTGGTCTCCCAGCACCGGGATCAGCATGACAGGGGGCAGCACCCAAGCCCCCTGATCGCCCTGTGGCTCTGTGTGACAGGGGGCGGGGCCACAACCTCCCTATCCTGTGTTACAGGGGGCAGCGCCCCAACTCCCCAATCGGCCCTGCTCCTGGCCTGCTCTGTGGTTGATAGAGATCGGTGCCCCACCCCCCTGATGGGCCCTGCTCTGTGTGTTACAGGGGGCAGCGCCCCAACTCCCCAATCGGCCCTGCTCTGAGCCCGACCAGGGGCTGCACCTAGGGATTGGGCCTGCCTTCTGCCACCCGGGAGCAGGCCTAAACCAGCTGGTCATTATCTCCTGAGGTGTCCCAGACTGTGAGAGGGCACAGGCCGGGCTGAGGGACCCCCCTCCTCCCCGAGTGCACAAATTTTTGTGCACCGGGCCTCTAGTAATAAATAATATTCTTTGAAAAATTACAGTGGCATTTTGTTAATGGAGCATTGGAACTCCGTTGTGGGAGTTAATAAGTACTGAGTCAATACTGTCAAAAACCATAAGATTGGATATGAGATTCACTCTGGTTTTAATATTGGCTCTACAGTCAAGAGTTTTATTTACATGACATGTTGGAGAAGCATATCAAAGTTTAGTCTGCCCATGGTATATTTTTTTAATAGTAAATATTTTCAAGATACTTTTTACATTAATCTTTTTTTATCCTAAATACAAAAAATCAAACAAATAAAAATAGTAGAAATAATGTATGAAATATTGCAGTGTATTTATGAAGGTGTTTTCATAAAAGGCCATTTAAAAAACATTAGGTATTTAAACCCAGTTGGATTATTAAACTGACATAAAAGCAGACACTGGATGTACAAAAGAAATCAGAAAAATGCATAAGTTAAAAGAATATAGGTTTTTGTTTGTATTAGTTTTCTTTTGTGTGATATACTCAAGTTTTACTTGACATGAAAATCAAATGTGCCTGCAAATCATTTGATTTTGGAGTATGTCATAAAGTTGCGGTATTTCTTTTCTTTTTGACATTTTTCTGCAATTACTCTGTATGATAAATAAATTAATATTTTTATAATGCAATGTGCTTAAACATTGATAATTATTTATATTGCAAAGAAATCCTATATAATAAAGATATAATATGCAAATTAACCCTTATGCCCTCACAAGATGGCTGCCTATGACTAGCCTGGCAGGGGGTTTAGTGAGGGATGACCAAACGACTGAACAAGAAGGCTACATGGGGTGACCATGCCAGTGGCGGGGGGGCAGTTTAGGGCAACCAGGCCAGCAGGGGGGCAGCTAGGGGCGACCAGGCTGGCATGTAGAAATAGTGAGGGGCGATCAGGCCAGCAAGGGGCACAGTTAGGGGCAACCAGGCAGGCAGGCAGATGAATGATTAGGAGCCAGAAGTCCAGAAGTCCAGGATTGTGAGAGGGATGTCCAACTGCCGGTTTAGGCCCAGAGGATGGGGCCTAAACCGGCAGTCGGACATCCCCCAAGAGGTCCCAGATTGGAGAGGGTGCAGACTGAGCTGAGGGGACCCCCCATGCATGAATTTGTGCACCGGGCCCCTAGTTACATAATAATAACCCAAATAGTCACTAATATAGAAAACAGAGATAATGAGATAATAACTTGGGAAAATAATTTTAACTGATTTTTAGGATAAATTTGGTCACATAATAATAAAGCTAATGACATGATAATTGCCTTTGAATCCCTTTTTATGGACAAGGCACTATGCTAACATTTCACATGTTATTATTATTTTTTAAATCTCTTTAAATCTGCCTGTCTTATTGTAGTCGTATTCTCCTGTTTAATTAAGAAAACTTGCCTTAGAGCATCAGTCTTCCTAGCTAGTAATTGGTAAGCTCAAGAATTAAACTCAGTTGTATGTGTGATTCCAAAACTAATGTCCATAATGACCTCATTGTATTATTATCAATACAATCTATGATTGTGAGGCTGATTATTATTGTGCGTCAGCTATGTTTGTAAGAAATCTTCTCCCTAATTAGCAAGTCACTAATTAAAGGGTTAGTGATGATGGTAAGAAGAGTTTTCAAAGAGAACATTAGTGGCTATTGAGATTTTCTGATTAAATAAGAGTATCATGTCATGTTCTTATATGAGCATTCACCTTTCCTAATTTATTCAGTGTTTTTACTTTTCTTAACTTTGACATAATGTTTCTATCAGCTCCCCAAATACAAAAATGAACAACTGAGAACTGCCATCTCTCAATGTCCATGCTTGCATTAAGATGTGCCATAGTCACTTAAAAATGGTTATTGCATGATCTGGGTAAATCATAAGCCAGTGAAACTATTGAGTACATGATATCAATCTGAAAATTGAACTACATAGAGTTGTCACTGATGTTATACCTCTAAGGAATCTAATTTATATTCAAACTGACAGTCTAAAATCATCTAAACATTTATCCATTTGTCAGAATGAGCTTATATGACAGTTTTCCTTTTGTTTGTCACCTAACTTTAAATTATTTCAGATAAGCTAATAAAATAGAAATTTTGTGTAGGCCAGTTACTACTCTTTGCAGTAGTAATTATAGAAGAGTGATTTCTTTATTTTCCAGATATTTAATATGCCAATTGTTCCTTAAGTACTCAAAGTCCATAAAATGAAAGGTATATAAATCTATATATTTCCTCATAATTATGTAATGAAAGCTTTCCATGCAGAAAGTTCTTGGGCAGAAAAATACCCAGTGTGCAGAATTGGAAATGAATTCAAATTAGGAAAATATGCCTTACTTTTTTCATCAATTTTTGTCCCATTATTTATGTATTAATAAGAATACCAATATTCTAACTTGACAATCTTTACATGAACAAGGTTATTAAATAACTGCAAATTACCAAGTGAAATATTCACTGATTTCAGTTTGCTGTCACTTCTTATTATATTAAAAATGCAATTTATGATCAATATTACTTCTACTCCATAGATAATTAATGTAAAATACCTTTGTAAGAATGTTTTCCTTCTGCTAGCTTGAATGTTCAACAACTTGGGCCTCTGAGTCACTCATCTGCACACTAGCCAAGAGAAACAAGAGCCTTACTGTCAATAGGCTACTAGCATAGTAGTGTGGTGTGTGTGTGTGTGTGTGTGTGTGTGTGTGTGTGTGTGTGTGGTGTGTGTGTGTGTGTGTTGTAATCTTTAAAAGGCTATTGACATCCTTCTCTACTATTTGGGCCACTCCTCATTGGAATATTGCTCTATTTTGTTGCAGGTCAGACACCCCCAACCAGACTTATAGGAGGCCTTTCTAAGGAACTGTTATTGTGGTAACTAGATAGTTATTAATATTAACATAGGAATAGAGTATCGTGGAGGCTAGACATTGTAAGCAGGGTCATCTGATCAGCTTCACCAGGGAGCAAAAACTTAAAACTCCCTAGGGAACCACCAGTCCATTCCCAGCAAATCGCTTGGGAAAGGGGAAAATTGGGGCTGAAAAAAATAACCATTGGCTAGAATAGTGGAGTCCAATGCAAGTCCATGAAAATTTGGAAATACACATCCCCAGACAAAGAGTTTCCCTCTCTCTTATTCCTCTTGCTTGGTTTCTGCTTCCTTGCACTCACTAGTGCTCCCACCATAGCTATATGGTTACAGAAACCTCAAAGCCCATGGCCATGCCCGCCCCATGCATTGGACTACAGCTGTAAACACAAGATAACCTAGCCAGGTGCTGGACTGGACTATGCATGTACGGAGCAGAAGCTCTGGGCAGGGGCTTTGATTTTGTCTTTTGCTGAAGACAAAATAGGACTTTTTACATGGTGGAATGGAGGGAGATGGGTCCTTGGAAACAGGGATTTAATGCCACAGAAAGAAAGCTTTCCACAATACATTGTCCTCTCATGAGGCCTCAGGAAATTCTTATTCCTATAGTACCTCAAGAAGGCCACTTCCATCAGCAACAGGTGGGGACACAGAGGACAACCCCTCAGATAACAGAAACACTCCACCATTGAGCAGTTAGAGATATCCCATTATTCCCTAGTAGCCTTTAAGGCTTCCATGCCACATACTCTACCTAAGGTCTTTCTGACCAGCCATCTGAATTCTTGTCTTTCTTCAATGATGGCTTGCCTACTGAGACATCTCATTCCCATCAGGCCACTGGGTAAACCTTTCTGAGCCTCATTATTATTTTCATGTTCTTCTCCTAAGAATCCCTTACTAGTATATGTCTCATCTTGGTGTATGTTAGTCATTTGTAGAAGTCCATGCCCACTTTGTCCTACTCTCAGTTTTTAATCTATTATTACTTAGTGCCTACCTTGAAACTTCTTGATTCATGTCCTACTGGAGCACATTTCTCTGTCTTTCTTCTTACTCCAATTCTTTGTACTGAGCTTGCATCCCATAATCTACAATCTGGAACTTCAACTCTAATACTCAAAATTTTCTCCCAAGAACAGTCCACCTGCTTCTTAACTTAATCCTTGCTTCATTTGAGAATACCTTACTAACCTTCAAAGTACACATCCTCACACTTAGGAACATTGCCTATCTTCCTTTCTCCCCGATACCATTTTTAGAGTCTTCCTCACCTTCAATCATGCTGCCTTGGAGCTCACCTAGTCTTATTATATCACCTTTTCTCTTTTTATTGACTATGTAAAACTTCTTGTCATATTTACTTAGACAATAATGCTTAACTCCTTGCTTCATTTTTTTCATGCCATCTCAATTCTTTTCACCACTTTCAATGATTTTATGGTTCATAGAGAGGATACTTCCAACATAGTAGCTACTCCATAGATAATTAATGTAAAATACCATGCCATCATATCTCTTCTTGAATTCCTCTCCAGAATTCCATGGGTGCTTCTTAGCTCTTATCTTTGCAAAAAACAAACTGGAAGAAAACTGGAAATTAAAAAAAAAATCCCACATCAGACATTCAAATGATAAAATAGAATTTTCTATCACCACATCTAATAATGCACTTCTTCAATATTTCCTTCTCCAATTTCAATATATACTTTAGTTTCTCCTTTCTCTTACTTCTTTGACTTATATATTATGGTTTAGCATTATAGTCATTCTTTTGCAATTATTATTAAGCATCATACCTTTGGACTTAGCTGAGAAACCACTAAATTTGAGTATCCTATTAATATGTACTCATACTGATATATGAGAATTATTGCTGAAAATTTACACAATGTAGAAAGCCTTTGCTTAAAAGAAGGATTAAAAAAACTTCAATATATTCTAAATAATGTATGATATATCTACTATAACTCTATTGTAACATTTACACAAAGACTCCTGAAATCTCTTAACATTTTCTTTTTATAAACTTTCGATGACCTGTCCTTGCTACACTTTCCTTGCTTCCCCTACGTACAATTCATAATACATCTAAAAGATTCAAATCCTGAAATAATTGTATTTCTACTCCTAAAATATATTTAGGATAAACATTCAACAAGCATTTACTTAATAAGTGAATAAATTTAATCATTCCCCACTTATTTTTATTACAATTTTCTCATTAATAGATATAATTCTTATAAGTCACAACTTCCAGAACTCATTTCTTCAATATAATCTAAGATGGGAACAGTCTGAGAAGCTTAAGTAAATTTTCAAAAACTCAACATGTTTCTTTTCTTAAACTCATTTAGCAATATTTGCAATAGTTATTAAAATTCTTTTTATATACATTCCTCAAATACTGTCCAAGTTACAGCAGCCTCTATAACTTCCCCCAAATCTCTCCACTTTGAAAAGTTGCAGTCACTACCCCCACCCTATGTACCTCTTTTTGTTGCCATATTATTTTCATCTTTATAGCATTATTGGAGGAATTCTGTGGCAAAAAAGCTCACCCATATGAATTTTATAATCTATGATGTTCTCTTTGTATATATCTATATATATTGCTATATACACAAATACAAATTTTGAACTGTACTATTATTAAATTTCAGCAAAATATAGCTTGTACGAGTCCTTTTTTATATGTTGTAGACTGATCAAAGGTATGTGTTTGTGTATGCACACGTGCTTGCAATCACATACGCATATGAAGAAATTATACTTGCTCAAATCTGTGATATAATTTTATTTTTGGTTTGCAAAAAATTAGCCAATATGGTGTTCGATCAAGCTTGAAGATGATGTTAAAAAATATTACATAAAATATTTTGATTCTATATCTGGTAATTTTTGATAAACATGTTTTGAAATCCTCTGGTGATAATTTTTCATTTTTGACTAGTTTTGTTCTTTATATAATATATATATAATTAGGTGCATAATAATTCATAATTGTATATCCTCTTATGATTTTTATTATTACCAAAACAAAATATTGTTTTTATGTTTTGATAAATTGTTCTGTTTATTTTATTATCAATATTACTAGATCTATTATTGTTAGTTCATAAAATATTAAAGCTTTTACATCCTCCTGATAAAAGATTATTATTTCATTTTATTTATGTCTCTCTTTTACATGATATATTTCAGTTAACTTCATTAGGAAATTCTTGCCTTTCAAATGTGGATTTTTACACATTTGTATGTACTAGAATAAGCAATTGGTTTTCTTTCTAATTAAAGCTATAAGTAATTAAATAGATTTATAAGGTGAATTGAATATTGAATTTATGATGGTTCTCTTGTTTTCCCCATCACCATTTATTACCCATATACCCTCCTCCATCTCTACCAACCCTCTTCCACCCCAGCATCCTCCCCACACCCACAACCATCACACTGTTGTCTGTGCCCATCCATTCTTTTTCTTTTTTTGCTCAGTCCCTCATTCCTGGCCAAGATTTGTCTCCCTGCTCTCTGTGAGCCTCTCTCCACAATGCCTGTTAGTTCCATTTGTTCATTAAATTCCATATATGAGTAAAATCATATGCTAATGGTCTTCCTCTGGCTGGTTTATTTCACTTAGTAAAATGATCTCCAGGTCCATCTATTCTGACACAAAGGGTAAATTTTTCTTGCTTTTTATGGCCGAGTGGTATTCTATTGTGTAAATGTACCACAGATATTTTATTCATTCATCTACTGATGGACACTTGGGCTGCCTCCAAATCTTGGCTATTGTAAATAATGCTGCTATGAACATAGAGCTGCATAAATTCTTTTGAGATAATGTTTCAGGTTTTTTTTCATAAATTCCCATAAGTGGAATCACTGATCATATGGCAGTTCCATTTTCAATTTTTTGAGGAAACCCCATGCTGTTTTTCACAGAGGCTGCATCAGTCTGTGTTCCCATCAACAGTGCACAAGGGTACCCTTTTCTCCACATCCTCACCAACACTATGTTGTTTGTTGACTTATTGATGATAGCCATTCTGACAGGTGTGAGGTGATATCTCATTGTGGTTTTAGTTGTCATTTCTCTGATGATTAATAACATTGTGCTTATTTTCATGTCTTTTGGCTATCTGTAGGTCCCTGGTAGAGTGTGTCTATTCAAGCCTTTTGCCCATTTTTTAATTGGGTTGATATTTTAGTGTTCAGTTTTATAAGTTCTTAAAAAATGTTAGATAATAACCTCTTATCAGATATATCTTTGGCAAATATGTACTCCCATTCAGAGGGTTGTCTCTTTATTTTGATGATGGTTTCTATTGCTCTGCAAAAACCTGTTAGTTTGATGTAGTCCCATTTATTTTATCTTATGTTTCCCTTACCTTAGGAGCTATATTGTATAAAATATGCTATGAGAATGTTCAAGATTTTATTGCTTATGTTTTCTTCTGGAAATTTTATGGTTTTGAGTCTAACATTTAAGTATTTAATGCATTTTTAATTTATTCTTGTGTGTGTTGTAAGGTGGTCTATTTTCCTTTTTTTTGTGTGTATTTATTTGTCCAATTTTCCCAACACCATTTATTGAACAGACTGTTAACCCATTGTGTTTTTTTGCCTCCTTTTTTTTTTCTACTAATTGACTATAAAGGCACAGGTTTATTTATGGACTCTCTATTCTGGTTCTTTTTCTTTAACGTACTTTTCCCTTCTTATTTTTTATTGAAACATTTGTTTCCTTTAGTACTATAGAATGTATTTATATTTTTATAGGATATCTAGTTATTACCCTTAAATTGTTATCATTAAATGTATAATTTTATATCATTATGGAGAATAGAAGTAAAGAAAATAATATGGCATCAACTACGCAAAGTTCTTTGCATACCTTAATACTTTTATCATTGATGTGTTTTTTGTTGATATGTGCATTACAAATACCTTCACTACTAAACAAAAATTTCATCTTTCAAAAGTGAAATCATTTGGGTTTTCCATCCAGGCTTTTTAAAAAGTATAATTAAGCAAATATTCACACAATCTATAATCATTACTGATTTGTCAACTATGTTGTCTTATTTTCCATACATTCCTTTTTCTTAGAATCATTTTTTCTCCTTGATACCATATGCCCTCTATAATTTTCCCCACAAGTTAATACTTTTAACAAGTGTTAACTAATTAAACTTTGAATCCATATGTGGATGAAAATATCTCCTATTAATATTATACTAATAAGCAGGTGGCTTGAAGTTCAAAATAAATTTTTCTTAGTACTTTGAATTTAGTGCTCCTTTTTCTACATCACCCAATGCTAAAGTGAAGAAGTTGCACATTAATCTGCTTCTCATTGTTTTTGCAAAGCAAGCTTTTACATTTTATTTCTTCTTTTGTTCTTTAATGTTGTCATTTTAAACTGTATTCTTTGTTCTTCATTCTATATATTTGCATTTCATATTATTATTTGAAATTCTAAATAACTAATCTCTTCTAAGAATTTTAAATGTTTATAATATTTTTCATAATCAACATGTTTTGAATTCAGGGATCCAATGACCTCTCAAATTTATGGGAAGTACAGTTTAGACTTAGTTTAAAG
This sequence comes from Myotis davidii, assembly GCF_000327345.1. NCBI lineage: Eukaryota > Metazoa > Chordata > Mammalia > Chiroptera > Vespertilionidae > Myotis > Myotis davidii. Next base: position 121,269 of record NW_006285793.1, read on the forward strand.
TTTCTTAGTTATCTGAATTATGCAGTTTCTATGTAATCATTTGGTTCTTTTTTTTAGTTCTTATTTTTCCTAGATGTATGGTGAGAATTATTTGCTCACATATGTAAATGAATTATCTTTTTTACATATAAATCTAACATGAGTTTCAAATCTTATGTGTCCTATTAAACTGACAGCTTCTTCCCTAAGTTAGCACTAATTTTCAGCCTTTTTTTTTTAACTATAAGGAAAATAGCATTTTCTTTAACAAGCTTCACTTTTTCCTGCATGGATATGTAGGACCCAGGTACCTTTCGCTATTTTCTGGCCTGTAATTTTTCCAGCTTTCTTCAATCATATCCAGGTTACCGTTCATAAATTTTCCAGTTATTATTTAAAGAAATGTTCTTTAAAAATAGTTCACCAATCATGTCTCCTCTGGCTCAGTGATTTTGCTTTATTCTTAGAAAATGCTAATGTTTGCCTGGAGGAAACCATTGTAGTCACAGAAGACTATAAAAATACTAAAATGAGCTTTATTACTCATAAACAACAACAAAAATTCTAATATGTTCAACAAGATACACTCTTGTTTCTCTTGGTTTCAGACCATTAGTATTTTCCTAAAATGTTTCTTGTTGGCCTTTTGGATTATAGCCAATGAGTAGTCTGGTGCATACCTCTGCATTGCAGTTATTGCCACAGTGATTAATACAGTATGACAAGATAAAATGCAAATCTCTGCTTACTCTGAAAATTCCTATAATTTATGTTTTTCTCAGCCAGATTCACAGATTCGTACAGACTAAAGATTTCTGTGTCAGATATTGTCTACTGATACTTAGCTCAACGCCAGCCTTCTTAAGTGCTTCCTTGATGCACTGGGAAGCAAACATGAAAACTACAATTTGCACACTAGCTTGCTATCAGAATTCTGGTTCTGATTTCTCCCAAGGGAGGCGCTTACTGAAGATCATGAAGTCAGCACAGGGAGGGAACCCATCAGACCCCTGATGGTGTGGAGTAGATTCGGCAGAGGGCTAATGGAAGGCTTGAAGAAGCTTCTGGAGGATCGTGGCAAACCACACTAGTGGTTTCAATGTCTCAGGCAGCAGAGAGGATCGTTGGTGGCTTTCTGCAATTCCTGCAAGTCCGGAAGTAGGTCACCCTGAGTTTAACTTCCCAAGGCTTTTTTTTTATATGAATTTATTGATTTTTTACAGAGAGGAAGGGAGAGAGATAGTTAGAAACATCGATGAGAGAGAAACCAATCAGCTGCCTCCTGCACACCTCCTACTGGGGATGTGCCCGCAACCCAGGCACATGCCCCCGACCGGAATCAAACCTGGGACCTTTCAGTCCGTAGGCTGACACTCTATCCACTGAGCCAAACCGGTTTCGGCACCCAAGGCTTTTTAACTGCTTTTGTAATACATAAATTTGTAAAGTTTTATCCTGGAAAATACCTGTTTTTGTTTCAGAAAAGCTGACGGACATAATCACTTACAATTATCCTGAGCTAATTATGTATTGGTTAATCAAGTGTGGCTATCATTTTGTTCCAACTGTCAGAAAGAAAGAATGAAGTGGGAGGATAAATAGACATTGGTTAGGTTTCTGGATGAAGAGAAGAAGAAAAAATGAATTGACTTCTATAAACTGCACCAGTGGGCTGCTAAATAAATGAACATAGAAAGATTCCCTGATGTATGCAGCAAGTGCATGGATCTTGGAGAGTAACTGTTTTATTAGCATCTAAATCAACTGGTAACTCCTGTTGCTGTTCTAAATATTTTATATTTACTGGAAAATATCACTTCAGCCCGGGATCTGGTACGGGCCCTTCATCTGGAATTTACTTTTATTACCTCTCTACACCAATCGTAAGCAATACTAAAAGCAGTTTGAGTTTTACCTTGCAGGGCTAAAAGTATAAATTTGCAGTATTATTTCAGGGTTACACAAACTTATCTGCTCTCTGCCAAGAGAGATTTTCAGTGTGCTCCTCAGACACATTTACAAAGTATTTCACAAAACTATAGTCTTGGGCAGGATTGAGAATAAAAGAAGCCTTGGCAACAAGTCCAGACGCCGTGAAAGCCGGTCTTCCACTTGGGACTCAAAACCCAGCATATCCAATAATACTTAACGTTATTGTGGCAAACATAGATGATGTACTGAACCTCTGGTAAATAGTGTGAGAATGAAAACATAGATCCCTAGGGCTCGGGAGTAAGTCCATATAATCTTTAGAAAATAACTGTTCTCCTTTTGAGAAATAGTTTCTAGCTTTTACTCAGCTCTGATAGAGACTGGAATCATAGCCAATGAAATTCAAAATGTCTGTTAAAAATATAAATGTTGCATGAAAACCCTAGAATTACCCAATAAGAGAATAACAGCACAAACTTCTAGTCTTTGAGACCAAATTCATTTTTCTCTGATAACCACTGTCCCTTTGAGAAATAGCCCAGGAATTCCAGCTAACGCTGGTAGTCACTGTGAGCCTAATAATAGGAAATCATAATCGCATGAATTGAAATGCCCATCACGAATTGACTGTTATATTTTCCACCAAACCATAATCTTGTTCCTATGGAGAATCAATCTATTATCAAGTGAAAATAGTAGATAAGAAATTAAGGAAAGTTTGAAATATGGATAGAACTTGCAAGAGCTGGTGGCTCATACTGCATCATATCAACCCTTGTGATATTGTCTATCTCCCTTAATGGTCTTATGGTCTTATCAATAGTATCTTATGGGTAGTTGACTGAGAAATAAAAGGCATGTTCCTGATGTATAGTTGGCCTACATGTTATACTGGCTCCAACAGTCGCTGTATAGATGCAGAAATACATCCCAACCCAGAGGTGGTCCTTAAAGGCAATGAGAGATACATCTTTCCAGTAAGTAGAAATTCAAGCAATAAATTTGGTTTCCTACTGAATCTGGGCTAAAAAACTGCTATAAGTAAAGACTGGCATGAATTTATAAGAACATATTCAGAATCTGAATAGATGATCAAAAAGAACAGGATTTAAGTATTGATAGCAAAGAGGTCAGAAGAAAAAATATTGGGATAAAATGCCAAGAATGGCTAAGATTGTGAAGATATTTGAGTTCCATATTTATACACTCCAAAGGAGAGTTTCAATAATCATCACGTGGGCAAGATGACTTATATTGTGGTGTAATTTAGTTTCCCTCTTCAGCTACTCTGTGCTTAAACAATGGACCAATTTTTTTTTAAAAAAAAAATAAAGTATCTAAGCAATTATAGCAGAGAAAAATATTGTTCTGCATGTGGGAACATTTCCTGGTGGTAGACTGATTACATTGTATAAATTATATCATGGAGGAAGTTATCTGCTGACAAAGAAATAGAAATATACTGTGGATATAGAATTGAATTTCCTGTCCATCTATGGACTACCATCTATGAACTTGCCAACTGCCTCATTCGCCATCATGGTACTATGTACACTACTACTTCTGATAGAGGTACAGATTTCACCATATAAGTAACATAGCAAATGTCCATAGAATTCATAGATCTTATGACATACCCCATTGGCTATAAGCACCTGGCATGGTGGTATAAAAACATGCCTTTGACAACTCAACTATTTGGCAGACAATATCCCAAGATGTGTTGCAGAATATATTGGTCTGGGAATAAAGTAGTAAAAATAAAAGTGGTTTCTCTCATGATTACACTTAACATTGTCACCCCATTTTCCCCTCAATTTCATTCAGACAGGTCTGAGCTCTGCTGGTGTGGAGATCATGGCTCCTAAGAGGAATATTTTAGAGAGGACACAATATATTTCCATTAAATTAGAAATTGAATCTGGAACTAGGCTGTTAGCTTTTTTGGGGGTTTTGTTTGTTGTTATTGTTGTTTTATGATCTTGAACTAGCAAAATAGGAGGATTAGTCTCCTCTGGGTGATTGATTATGATTTTAAGGGGAACTAGTTTTGCTATTTCTCAATAGGGGGTCTGGGAGAATTATGTGTGTAATCTACAGGAGGCCTCTTAGTTCTTTAATGTCTAATAGTAAAAGTTAATACAAAATTACAACAAAGCATCATAGGAAGAACCATTAAGGATTCGGTATCTCCAGGAATGAAGAGTTTTGTCATTCCAGAGGGTAAACAATTAGGCCTATTGAGCTTTTATCTAAAAGCAAAGAAAACATGGAGTGGATAGTAGCAAATCAACTATGAATGCATGACCAGTTACAGGAATAAGAAGTGTACCAGCTATACATATTTTTCCTTTGGTTATTACATATGTGTTTATATCTACATCTATGTTTTATCATTAATTTTATTTTTACTTTTCTCTCCCCCCCCAATTACTTTACACAATATCATTGTTAGTGGTTATTTTACAATTTTGTCTGTAGGTACAATATTATTCAGGTGGGACTGTGAATGAATGTGAGAGGCAAACATAGCTGGAGATGGTAATTGGGACTGTTCCTAGATGTCGACCTACTGAATGATTGTGAAAACTTTTTATAATCTGGGGAAGAGTAAATTTATTTGTAGATTTTTTTAAAATGTCCTCTTGTTAAGAAAAAAATCACTGATAGTTTTTTGTTGTTAAATCATACTAAGTGGATGCTGTGCTAATAATTACCTATTTGCTCTCACCTTCAAATCCACCCTTTTATGTTCCAGCTAAGCTAGAGAGGAAGCTCTGAGAATCACATTTCTATTGTATCCATTGGATCTCTGTTAGACTCAGCCAATACAAAGTTGTAGGGTGAGAAAGGAAAGATGGAAGAGGAAAAATGTACATTAACAGGTAAAAACAGCTACATGTCAGACTTTGATACAGACATTATTCTAAGCACTGAAGGTATAATGAAGAAGGAAAGGCCCTATCCACAGGCTGACAATAATGAAAGGGAGAAGACACTTATACAGGGCATTATGATACAGTGTGTTATTCAGAAGCTATGTAAGCTATGTTTTGCAAAGCTCTGGAGTTAATATAAAGCCAATCTGAAATGCATGCACTTTTCTCAATGTTACACTGGTTTCTCTGCCTAGCACATTTCATTTATTCGTTTATTCACCAAATATTTATTCAGCAACCTGTATTTATCTGCAGGACTTCTGGGGATATATTGTTAGCCAAAAATATAGGAAAACTAGCCCTGCTGTCATGCAGTTACCATCTAGATATGATGACACATAGTAAACAAGCAGAAAGATCTATAGTTACAAACACTGATATAATAAATGCTCTCAAGGAAAAATATAGGCATCTAGGGAAAAATATAATAGGAAAGGTTCATCCATTGTGCTGAGTCAGGTAAGTTTTCTCTGTTGAAGTGACACCAGAGCTGGAATTATAAATGTTAAGGGAAGATAATTATGAAAGAAATATAAAGAAAAACACAGCCCAAGCTTGGGAAACAGCTGGTACAAAGATCATGAGCTGAAAAGGTATTATACAACAAATACTAAGAAGTGAAAGCAAGCCAACAGCAGTCTCTCTACACCTTCCTCCCTTCCTGCTATGATGTAAGCATCACCTATTAATAATTCTTAGAGTGATTTTGATGCCAATTTTCCTAGAAAATATTGCATGACAACTTAAACCTTCTTACACTACCAACACCAGTTTTACTTACCTATTTTGTGCTCATCTAACACTAGGATATGCTCACCCCCTTCACTAAAATATGTTCATTCATTCCAATACCATTTCATGATTATTACATCTAAATGTATTCAGTATACCATTTTTGGATATTTTCATTTTGACTCATTTTATCTAAATGTTTACTTAAAATAAAACATTATATTACAACTGCTAATTGTACACGCTGATATAAGAAACAGGAGAATAATCATAAAAATAAACATTAAAATAATACAATGTTAACTACAAAAATTTTAATCAAACATCAGTAATAAATTGAAGTAATGTACCCATATGAGAAGAGTTTCTCAATGAAAAGAATAAAAGAGCTTATAATCAGTAAAGAAAATCAGTAAATGGATTTTCACATAAATGCTACTTGCTTTAAGATTTGGTTGCAGTAATATCTATGCGAGGCTAATGACTAGGTGGAGAGTGATAGCTACCATGTTTTCTGACTCAGAGTTCTGATTCTTAATTTAAAATAGCAACACAATCGTAGCACAATTATAAACTGCATTTTCAATGAAGGTCAGTGTCTATCGGAGTGATGAGAAAATGGATGGAAGCTCCGTGTCTAATATTTTCATCAGATTGTATGTCCACCTTTATTCCAAGAAAAGGGACATGTAAGTGGAGGAACAGAATCAATGAAATATATGTGTACATATTTTAAGCATCTTATAGGTATGAGTTGTTTGAAATATATAGTTTGGAGCTGCATCCTATATTCTACTTGGTAATATTCAATTTACTGTAACTGTGATAGGGTAATGATTAAATTCAAAGAACCTATTGATATCCCAGAGCCAGTCATTCTAAAATAGAAGGGATTCCCTTTCCTTATGAAAAAAGGAATCTCTAGCAATTCTATCTTTTTTTAAGTCAAAAAGGCATCATGTTCTAAGAAACAAAAGAAATTCCTGTGTGATTTGGATAAAAATGGAAGATTAAAATAAGCTAAACTGAAGAAAAATAATAGTGATATAATAATATAATAGATGTAATAGCACTAATAATAATAATGATAATACATTAGAAAACTTTATAGAACTTGTTACATAGCAGGCATTTTCCTAAGGTGTTTTTTTTTCTTTAATTTCTTTATTGATTAAGGTATTACATATGTGTCCTTATCCCCCATTACCCCTCCACTCATGCTCTCACCACCCTGTTGTCTGTGTCCATTGGTTAGGCTTATGTGCATGCATACAAGTCCTTTGGTTGATCTCTTCCTCTTACCCCATCCTCCCCTACCTTCCCTCTGAGGTTTGATGTTCTGATTGATGATTCTCTGTCTCTGGATCTGTTTTTGTTCATCAGTTTATGTTGTTCCTTATATTCCACCAATAAGTGAGATCATGTGATATTATCTTTCTCTGCACCTAAAGCTTTACATATAATAATGCATATGTCTGCAGCAGCACTCTAAAGTGGTACTATTATTGTGCCATTATTCTGATAAAGAAAGTGAGGCACAGACAGGTAGTGGTAAATGCCCAGGCCATATAATCCATAAGTGGCCACATTTGGATTAGAATAGATGTGGTCTAGTTATGAGACATTGGAAACCACTTGATAAACCATGGTGCTTCTCAAGACAAAAACCAGAAGGCTGAGTGTTGCGCACTTGCGACATACAGATAAGAGCCCGGGAGAGAGAAAGAGAAAGTAAAGGAGGAGGGAGAAAGGGGGAGAAAGTAGGTTAATGCATTTTTTTTTTAAAGTACAGGAAGAGGAGACAAATAAAAAAAGAATTAAAAATTAAAGTGTGAAATTAAAAAGTAGTATAAACCTTCAATCACACAATTAGAAAGAGGAACCATCAGAATAAGTCAAATTGGTAGCAGTGAGCAAGGGCCTCCTTTGGCAGTCAATAGAAAGGTGATAAAGGTTTAAGACATCAGGGCAAGTTGGACAATTAACATGCATATGGTCTTAATAAGACATACCAAGGTGTTCTGATGAAATAGTGGCTAAATATTTTTTTAATACTTGTGTCCTAATTTAACTTCTTAGTCAATTGGTTAAGCTTTTTGCAATAATGCATATTATATATTTGTCGCAATAGTTCCTTTGGCTATAAAGTTCAATATTAAGAATGGTGTACAAAATGTTTAAATTAATTTAATGTATTGATCATTTCCTCAACTGTTCCAGGAAAGAACTAACTGTGTCATAGGTTCAAAAGAAGTATATGGTAATTTTTGTTGTTATTATTAAAAAACCCAGTCTATTAACCTCAGTATTATTTCTGTCATAGGAGATAATGACCAATTTTGCTCACATTTGGGGAAGGCAAATTTTACCACTTTTTATTTCATCTAAGCTATTTAAGTGAAGTAAATGTTAATTTTCTCAAAAAATAAAACCTGTACACATGAATGAAAATATCTCTAGATTCCCTGTTTTGCCATACCAAAACTAATATTTATGAAATGATCTGAACAGAAAATTCGTCAAGCTTCCAGATTGCAAATTTCTGCGAAAAAATATATATCTCATTTACTCAGTGAACAGTGTATAAATTGGACATTCACAGAGGCACAAGATCATTAACTATCCTTTCAGAAGTCAATTTTATGCTTCCTAAATTAGATCTAGAGCTAGGCTATTTTGGGACAACGGGCTGGGAATAATATACGGATTTTGTTAAATCACATTTAACACATTTTCAGCTAAATCACATTCAATTCAATAACAACCACTGAAAACAAAGATGTGTTGATAAAATGAAGTTTCAGAAAGCTTCTCTGTAGATATCACTAGTCAGTTTTTTTAAGTTTTTTTTTGTTTGTGTTTTGTTGTTTTTTACAACAGAGTTATAGGTAATTATAATTTATCAAACTTTGCCTCTGGAAATTTTTGTACAAATGAGAATCAATGCAATTTTATGTAATGTGCATGTTTCTACTTCATCCACTGTATTTTGTTTTAATTTTTTTTCTTCTGTTTGGGTGTAGTTTGTCTAATTTTTTCCATGATTGGGGGAATATAAAGTTTAACAGGAAAAAGCTCTGCTTTACTAAAAAAGGCTGCTTAATTTGAATATCAGGTTTCCTTTTACCTATAGGCACAGCAGTATGATCATCTTAATAATAACCCTCTTTATTCTAATAAGGAAAAAGGAAACATGAGTGTTTTGCTTTTGAGTTCATGCAGAAAAGCACAGAAACGGACATTCCTCATTCTAAATGATCATTTGCTTGTTTTAAAATAAGTCTATTTTAAACCACCCTAGTAAGTCCCTTGTACTTGAGCAAGAGTTTAAATTTATTTTTAGGATAGTTATAATATTATTTAAATGGAACTCGTTGAACTGCTGATTCCTGTCCCCTAATAAGGCAGTGGTTATTAGTGCAATTCCAAATTGATGTCTTTTGTAGGCACAATACTACTGACATTGTAAAGTTAATGTTTTATAATGAAAAGTGAGAAAGATAAAATTATTTTATATGTAATAATTTGTTTAAAACCATACTATAAAAGAAAACAAAGAATAAATAATTTTAATCTAGTTATAAAATGGATATTATTTTTTAACTAGAGGCCCAGTGCATAAAATTCGTGCACTGGAGGGGGTTCCTTCAGTCCAGCCTGCCCCGTTTCACATACCGGGAGCCCTCAGGGTATGTCCTACTGACAACATAGGCCTCCTCCCCACGGGGAGCAGGCCTAAGCCACGGTCTAGCCTCCCTTTGCAGGAGGCACCCTGGCTGATCAGGGGAAGGCGCCTCCCCCATCACCCCGCTGCTGCTGCCACTGCCGAATGCCACAGCTGCCAAGGTGTTTTCATCAACATGTACTCCAGCCCCTTCACCACGAAAAAAATGACAACTTTCTTTAGGCATTCTCAAGATGTTTCTTCATAGGCTATGACATTTCTTTCTTTTTTTTTTTATTCTCACCTGAGGATATTTTTCCATTGATTTTTAGAGAGCATGGGAGAGAGAGGGAAAGACAGAGAGAACCATCAGTGTGAGACACCTCTCCTCTCTGGGCTTGCGCTTGGCCACAGAGGATACAGGCAGGCCCACCCTCTCCTCTGTGGGCCTGCCCTTGGCCGTGGTGGCTTGGGAAGGCCCCTCATCTCCATCTATGCTCCAGGCCTCACCTGCACATGGAGACTCCTCCTGACCAGTCGTGACTGTTACAGCATCCTCGCTAATTTGCATCATATATGAATACACACACACACACACACACACACAGAGAGACACACACACACACACACACACACACTAGAGGCCCGGTGCATGAAATTCATGCATTGTCCAGGGGAGGGGGCTCAGCCCAGCCTGCACCCTCTCCAATCCAGGATCCCTTGGGGCATGTCCGACTGCCGGTTTGGCCCAAACCCTGGAATCGGGCCAAACCAGCAGTCGGACATCCCTCTCACAATCCTGGACTGCTGGCTCCTAATTATTCAACTGCTTGCCTGCCTGGTCACCCCCAACTGCCGCCCCCCCTGCCCAGCTAGCCTGGTTGCTCCAAACTGCCCCACCCTACCAGCCTGGTTGCCCTTAACTGCCCCCTGCTGCCAGTCAGGTCACCCCTAACTGGCCCCTCCCTTCAGGCCTGGTCACTCTTAACTGCCCCCCCTGCCAGCCTTGTTGCTGCTAACTGCCCCCCAATGCCAGCCTGGTCACCCCTCACTGGCCCCCCTGCCTGCATTGTCACCCCCAACTGTCCCCTCTGCCCACCTGGTCATCCCCAATTGCCCCCCCCCACCACTGGCCTAGTCAACCCTGCAGGCCTGGTCACCCCCAACTGCCCCCCCTGCCGGCCTGGTAGCCCCACGTAGCCTGCTGTTCAGTCATTACTGTTACTGTGACAGCATCCTGGACAATGGCATATTCCTCTATTATTAGTATAGATAGCCACCATTTTTTTATATGAATCAGTATTTGTTAGT
>NW_006285793.1:132009-133737 GCF_000327345.1 Myotis davidii
GGGAAGGGGAGGACAAAGGCAATGTGGTGATGTAGTGACAAATCACTTTATATCTAAAATATATAATATTTTATCATGTACCAGGTATTTTGTTCTCCACAATAGCTACACTCAAGAAGTTGTTCATAAGATTCCAGAGTCTCCTATGACTTAACCCAAACAATGTATGCCATTAAGGAGGTACTGGTGGGGAAGAACATATATCAAAAGTTTTAGTTTGGGTGATACAGATCTATCCCACATTACTCCAGGGACATTCGATTTTTTTATTTTTAACTAACCATGTTTAATACATGATCATGAACTTGAATTATGTCTTAACTGTCATTCAAGAAATGAAAGGAGGTGTGGGAGTTGCATTTTGATGGTACTCAGAAAGTGGAAGCAATTGACTAGGACATGTGCTGAGCACTGGTGCCTGGAATGGGCAGAAATGGAGAAACTGCAATGGCGAGGTATGAATGTCTCGGAGCTGGACTGCATCCATAGTATACATTATCAGTCTGCATCAAGAATGGGAAAGGAACCACTAAAGTAATGGGAGTAGCAAAGTAGGGCAGGAGTCCGAAAACAACTCACTACTATTTCACAGGACTTGCACCACAATTGTAAAAACAAGTATGCAGTCATATGTTGCTTCATTACAGGAATACATTCTGAGAAATGTGTCAATAAGGCCATTTCATCATTGTGCAAACATCATAAATGTACTTACGTGAACCTAGAGTATATAATCTACAGCGCACGTAGGTTATATCTTATATAATAGGTCTGTGGCCATCATGCCGTAATGCTGTCATAACCAAACAAGCAGTGGCTCTCGTGGTGGGCGGGGTGGGGCGCAAGCTACTAGTGGCAGAGACCTATGAGCGGCAGCGGGTGGAGCAGTTAGCTACAAGTGGTGTTGGGCAGGGCAGCCAGCTGAGGCAAGCAGAAGTGAGCTGTTCATGCACTATTTCATGCACACTGGGCCTCTAGTATGCTCCTAGGCTACAAACCCAGATAGTGTGTGGGGTTACTTAATACTGTAGGGGAGTGTAACACAACAGGAAGTATTTGTGTAGCTAAACATATCTAAATATACAAAAGGTACATTAAAAATATAGCATAAAGTAAAAAAATGATGTACCCATATGGGGCACATACTATAAATGGAGCCTGCAGGCATGGAAGTTGCTTTGGGTGAGTCAATGAGTGGTGAGTGAATTTGAAGGCCTAGGACCATGATCAACAAACCACGGCTCAAGAGTCACATGAGGCTCTTTGGCCCCTCGAGTGTGCCTTTTCCACAAAATACCACATGCGGGCACACACATACGGACCCCTCCGCTGGCCTGGTTGCCACACACAGCCTGTTGTTCAGTCATTTGGTTGTCCATCACTAACCCCCTGCCAACCTGATCATCCCACACAGCCTGCTGTTCAATCATTTAGTCATCCCTCACTAACACCCCTACTGGCCTGGTTGTTGGCAGCCATCTTGTGAGGGCGTGATGGTTAGCTTGCTTATTACCTCTTTATTATATAGGATTGCTATGTAAAACTTTTTACTAAATATTTTAACTTCAATTCTATGGAATGTGTTATCTTGAAGGCACTGGGAAAAAACAGCCAGCAATAGCTAGAAAGGTCAGCACTAGACAAACTCTTAATAGAAGGTGCCCAACTGCTTAAAATGATCTGAGGCTGGGGGCGGGGGTGGGGGGATGAGGGGAAGGGGAGGACAAA
>NW_006285793.1:135281-139290 GCF_000327345.1 Myotis davidii
AGAATTTCTCTGTAGGAGGGGATAGGAGTCTAGTTGCCATAGTCTAGTTCAGTGTTCGGCAAACTGCGGCTCGCAAGCCACATGTGGCTCTTTGGCCCCTTGAGTGTGGCTCTGCCACAAAATACAGATTTCTGCTCATGGGCCACGAAGTTTCAATTGCACTGTATGCCATGCGCAGAAGTTGGTATTTTGTGGAACAGCCACACTCAAGGGGCCAAAGAGCTGCATGTGGCTTATGAGCCGCAGTTTGCCGAGCCACAGTTTGCCAACCGCTGGCCTAGGACATTACTGTACACTACTGCAGAACACTGTACCTTAGGCTCCAGTTAACTTTACAAAATTTATCTTTATCAATAATAAATTAGCCTTAGCTTATTGTAACATTTTTACTCTATAAACATTTAATATTTTTAAACTTTTTGACTCTTTTATACTAACATGTATTTTAAAAGACATAAATATTGTACAGCTGTACAAAAATATTTTTCTTTATATCTTTACTAGTAGAGGCCCAGTGCACAAAATTCGTGCACTGGGGAGGGGGGTGGTTGTCCCTCAGCCCAGCCTGCACCCTCTCACAGTCCAGGACTCCTTGGGTGATGTCCGACTGCCAGCTTGTGGCTGGATGGCCTTCTGCTTTTGCATGCACTGCTGCTTGAGCTTTAGCAGCTGCTGCACGCGCACAGGCTGGGCCACCATGGTCTGTCCTGCGAACACAATCGAGTGGGTGAGTCAAGCATGGAGGCAGGCTCACCCTGAGTTCCCTGCGCTTCTCTGAGTCACTGAGCTGTTCAGACTGAATGTCTTCTACAGAGAATGGTACCAGGATCGGGCCTATGCCGACAATCAGACACCCTTCTTGTAGTCTGGGACCCCTCTAGGGATGTAGCAATGCATCAAGTGACAGGCGGCCAGGGAGGAGCTCAAATCAGGGCTGGGTGCTGCGCCACTCGTGCTCATCCCAGCCCACTGCTCCTGCTGCCGCCACTCGGTAGTGCTGCTGCAGAGTTGGAAGAGGCTCCTGCCATGACAGCTGCGCTTGCCAGACATGAGCCTGGCTTCTGGCTGAACAGTGCATCATAGCGACCAGTCGTTCCAGTCGTTCTGCCATAACGGTCGCTTAGGCTTTTGTTATATAGACTAGAGGCCTGTTGCACAAAGAGATTAGTGCAATAGGCCTTCCCTTCTCCTGGCTGCCCACAGGCACCCGGGACCCAGGCCTTCGCTCCGGCCGGAACTTTCAGTCTCCGCGGCTCCAGATGGAGCCTTCAGTCTTTGCTCTGCCGCTTCACCCCTACATATGCAAATTAACCACCATCTTTGTTGGGTTAATTTGCATATTCTCCTGATTGGCTGGTGAGCACAGCAGAGGGACAGTTAATTTACATGTTTGTCTATTATTAGGTAAGATTATATATACTTGTTTATTTATGTATTTTACTTTTTAAACTTTTCTTTTAAAAACTAAGACATAAATATACATATTATCCTCGACCTACACAGCGTCACAATCATCAATATTACTATGTTTCACTACACATCTTATCCCACTGGAGAGTACTCAGGGTCAATAACACACATAGTGCTGTCATTTCCAATGATAACAATGCCTTTTACTATAATACTTCCTGAAGGACCTGCCTCAGGCCCTTTTTGAGGAAGTGTCACTCTTAGAAATATGTCCATGGTGGTTTACTCAGTTTCGTTTTTAAAAATTATATTTTTATTAAATCAATTGGGATAACATTGGTTAATAATACATAAATTTCAGGTATACAATTTTAGAATATGATATCCATCTATACTCTTTTAGTATATTGTATACATGTATTTGTTGTAACCAGATAATGCACCATGAACATTCCTCTCTATTAATGAAAATCTTTCCATGTTGAGGGTCCATGTTTTCAAACATTTTAAAGAGCTTATTAGTGTATGTAAAAGGGCAGATAACCCCTTCACTATGAACTTTCTTGGAACTTCTCTTTTTTCTGCATGTTACTTTTCTCCTGCCTCTTCTTCATCTATGCCTTCCTGTTTCAGTTCCAACAACTCATTAGTTAATTTCTCAGGATGAGGGTGACATTAAGATTTCCTCATTATCACCCTCATCCACACATAGGTTAAAGTTTTTGCCATCTCAACCAAAGAGTTGATTTTTGTAACCTTTGTATTACAATATTATGATGGTTTCAATATCACTGGACCATAGAAAAATTTCAGCTCCATTAAAATCTTATGGGGCCACTGTCATATATGGACCTATCATTGACTAAAACATTAAATCAAGGTTATAAAGACTTTCTATATAAACTATGTATAGCAACAGATCTGTATCTCTATCATCTATCTATCATCTATCTATCTATCTATCTATCTATCTATCTATCTATCATCTATCTATCTATCTATCATCTACCTCTCTATCTATCTATTTATCTATCTATCTATCATCTATCTATCTATCTATCTATCTATCTATCTATGGAGAGAGCAGCAGATAGAGACAAGGAGTTACATAGTTGTTAAAAGTGCTTGTAAGGAGCATAATAAAAATAATCCTGTATAATAAAAGGCTAATATGCAAATCTATTGAATGGCAGAACAACTGGTAGCTGTGACACTCACTGACCACCAGGGGGCAGATGCTCAACACAGGAGCTGCCCCCTGGTGGTCAGGGTGTTCCCACAAGGGGAGCGCTACTAAGCCAGAATCCAGACTCACGGCTGGCAAGAGCAGCGGTGGTGGCAGGAGCCTCTCCTGTCTCCGCAGCAGCACTTAGCCCTGCAGGGAGCAGGCCTAAGATTGCAGTTGGACATCCCCCAAGGGCTCCTCGACTGTGAGAGGGCACAGACCAGGCTGAGAGACACCCACCCCGAGTGCATGAATTTCATGCACCGGGCCTCTAGTCCTATATAATAAAAGCCTAATGTACTGCCGAAATGGGTTTGGCTCAGTGGATAGAGCGTCAGCCTGCGGACTGAAAGGTCCCAGGTTCGATTCCGGTCAAAGGGCATGTACCTGGGTTGCGGGCACATCCCCAGTAGGAGATGTGCAGGAGGCAGCTGATCGATGTTTCTCTCTCATTGATGTTTCTAACTCTCTATCTCTCTCCCTTCCTCTCTGTAAAAGTCAATAAAATATATTCAAAAAAAAAAAAAAGCCTAATGTACTAAGTGTCTGGTCAACTGTCCAGCTGTTCAACCAATCAAAGTGTAATATGCTAATGATATGCTAAGGCCACTCAACTGCTCGCTATGATATGCGCTGACCACCAGGGAACAGACAGGCAACTGGTTGACCATTTGCCAAGACATGCACTGACCACCAGGGAGAAGACGCTCTGACTGGTAGGTTACCTTGCTGCTGGGGTACGGCCGATCGAGACTGAGCAAGATGGGCCAGACAAACACTGGAGCCCTCCCGCAGGCCTTCCCTTCCTGGCCAAACTCCTGAATCTCTCCCCAGCCCCTATAATACACCAGTGGGTCTCTCAGCCTGGCTTTCACACTCTCACAATCCAGGAACCCTCGGGGAATGTTGGAGAGCTGGTTTTGGCCCGATCCAACAGGCCAGGCCAAGGAACCCAACTGGTGCACAAATTTGTGCACTGGGTCTCTATCCTATCTAATAAAAGACAAAAAGGCTAATTAACCATACCTCACTACGCTCCCCACTGGCTAATCGGGGCTATATGCAAATTAACTGCAAACAAAGATGGCAGCCGGCAGCCACACAGCTGAAGCAAACATGAGGCTTGCTTGCTCCAGTGATGGAGGAAGCCAAGGTTCCCCGCCTGCCATGGGCCAGCTCTGAGCTCCGAAAACAACAATGTTTTAATTATAGAAGCTAAACAAACCCCAGATACCTGTTTTCAGCAGGCTGCGGCCTCAGAGATGGGAGCACCAGTGACGGCAACAATGTTTCAATTATAGAAGGTAAATATGTCTCAGAATAAAAAAAAAAAGAAAAAAAAGGAGAGGCTGGGAGCTTCAGTTGCTGCTGCAG
>NW_006285793.1:139415-147661 GCF_000327345.1 Myotis davidii
ACCGAGCGGTCCCAGACTATGAGGGCGCAGTCTGGGCTGAGGGAACCCCCACCCCCAAGTGCACAAATTTTTGTGCACCGGGCCTCTAGTTATCTAATAAACATGTATCCAAGTCCAGAATGAAAATGACAAATTAATGTAATTTTTAATTATATTTTTCTCTACACCATAATGGCACATTGCATTCTTTTCAAATTTGTTGCGAGACCTATGAAATGGTAAAGTCTTTTCTTTGGTATTTATATTTAAATGCATTGTACCCCGCAAAAAAATAGAGGAAGCTGCCTCCATTTAAGTAATTTTGAAAATGACCAGCTCTCATCTAATAAGTTCACTCATTTTCTTGGTATCATATAAACTTAAATTAACTATAGATACCTGTTAAACAATTGCTAGAAATCGGGACACAGCATAGATAGTACTTTATTTATTAACATTTATTAAGCCATATCTCCTTTGAGAGCTACTAAGTGTCCATTTTCTTTACCATCTACTAAAGTATACAGAACAATTGAAATAAAATTAATGTTATTTTTTATTTGCAAGAAAAATACTGTAAACATCTACACAATGGAAGACTACACAGCTGTAAAAAAGAAAGAATTCTTACCATTTGCAATAGCATGGATGGATCTGGAGAGCATTATGCTAAGTGAAATAAGCCAGAGAAAGATAAGTATCACATGATCTCACTCATATGTGGAATCTAATGAACAACATAAGCTGATGAACTAAAATAGATCCAAAGACAGAAGCATTGAATAAACTGTCAAACTTTAGAGGGAAGGCAGGAGAGGGAGAGTGTGTGGGATGAGATCAACCAATGAACTTGTATGCATAGAAGCATAATCAAAGGACACAGACAATTGGAGGGTGAAGTCCTGGGCTGGGGGGCAGGGATGGCCTGGGAGAGGTCAAAGAGGGGGGGAAGGGGGGTTTATTATGCTTTCAACAATAAAAAATTAAAAATAAAGAAAAATAACTTTATATTCCTTATAAAGTTTAGCTTGAAACGACCACAGATGTACAAATAGTAGAATAGGTCAATGAATGAGTGAACAAGTGGATGGTATGGTTTACCTCTAAACCAAATAATAAAAATTATATGTGTATATCTGGGTTATAATGAAAAATTATAGTAATGATCCCATTAGTGGGTTTTACTCATGGAATGTGATTTCAGGATTGATAAATATAGCATTATAGTTATCCTGTATCTTAATGAGATTTTCTGTTATTCTTGGATTATATTCCAAATGGGTTTACAATATTGCCTGAGCAAGAGACTATTGGACTTTTATTAAATTTTGTTTAGTTTTAAAAAGAAAACTTTATCATCTCTTAATTTGTCTAAACTGGATCCAAATATCCAGACTAAAACTTTGTTTTATTTTCTGCTCACCAAAATACTGAAAACATTTAAGCACCCAATTTCTCTTTGCCTATAATATTCACTCAGTCATGATTTTGAGGGCCTTATCCAATAGAAATAATTTACTCCTTTTCTCTCTTAAAGTCTACCTTTCAACTTTGCCTTTTAGTTTAAATTTCTGTTCCTAAGTCTGCTGAAATTTGTGAAAAGTTTTAACTCCTAATATAGTGCTGTATCCAATAAAAAGAGATTGAATGTTCCTTTTATTAATAGCTGTAAACTCTGTTACAAATACTTTATATTCATTTTTATCTGAAACCTCAATTAAATATTCATACAAGGAAACAAAGCTCTCACTTTTAAATGCCACTATTTCTTTAATACTATTTTCTTCCATTTATAAAATCTTTATGCCCCAAATGTCATTATTTTATAATAACCACAACTTTTTCTTCCTTGATTCTAATGGCTCTAGCCAGGACTTGGAATTTAAGAACTAGTGAAGAATATATTTCATCTCTAATTGCACACTTGTGTTTTCAGGTTAAAAAGGTGGCCTATCTTAGCTCTATAACTGAACAATGGCTTAGTTCTCAAAGCAAATTACCGGCTATTAGAACAAATATACTCATGGGTAATGAGAATGACAATATGAAAAATGGCCAGAGCATACAGTGTGAGAGCATCGTGTTATCTACTTGTAAATTAAAGATGCTCACACAACTTTAGGAAAAATGCAAGCTATGTATTTATGCAATAGATAAAAAGGAAGATCAAAGAAACTATTTATTGACTGGTAGCCCTCAGAAACATGTTTACAAATGATGTTATTTCCAGTGGTAGGGCAGTACATATTATTATCACAGTGTGCAGAATAAGAAATCTCTTATTTGTCTAAACTCTTAAAAATCCTAGTTAGATGGTGTATATAATAGCTGCAAAACCTTCCACTGTCTGCTTTGCTAAAACTAGAGAATTGTTTTGGTTATCTTCTATGATCTCCTCTCGCAGCATCTTCATTCCTGAATTTCTGTCCTCTTCTCATTCTGCCCATTCCTACATCTCAATGGGCTTCACAAAAATATATGTTCATTGGACTGCCATGGCTGCCTAAGGCAGTATCTGAAGATTCCAACGGAGCTAAACAGTATATTTGTGCTTTGTTAAAATATAATGTGCTTTTTCTAGGTTTGCATTTTTTCCTATTACACTATTTTTCAAGATTCTATCACCGTTGCAGCCAATCTTCATTATTTTCAATGTTGTTCACAATATTCCAAAATTGTGTACTTGTCATTCTTCTCCACATAGGTTGAGGTGGAGTCCACATCATGACCTAGCAGCCCCCCTAATACCAATGTGCCTGTGATGGATGGTGACCTCCTCTGGTATTTATAATATAGCAGTTGCAACCAGTGAATGCGATTAGTGATCTGTGAAGGGAATCTGCTAGGGTTGCTGAGACACTGTATTTTAGAATTTAATTATGTTGCTAATAGAAAGTATATGTTCAAGTTAGAAATATGTAATTAAACTGAGTTATTTGTTATATACATTCTACTCAAATCTTAAATAAAATATTATGTGTTCTATAGTACTTAATTCTTTTTTTCTAAAATAATTTTTATTATTATATAGTGCATCAAAAGGAGGCATTATATTGGCTGGCTTGAAGCATAATTCTCTGTCACACTTTGTATAACATAAAATTGGAGTAATCCTTAATTATTTTATTTTTAATTTTTTGTTAATCCTTACCCAAGAGTAATTTTTTCCAATGATTTTTTTTTTTTTTTAGAGAGAGAGAGAGAGTGGAAAGGAGGGAGAAAGATAGAGAAACACAAATGTGAAAATAACATATTGGTTGGTTGCCTCAAGCATTCCCTGGACCTGGGACGGGGATTGAACCTGCAACCTGGGTACATACTCTTGACTGGGAATCAAACCCTAGACCCTTTGGTGAGGGCATGGGCCAACACTCTAACCACTGAACAACACTGGCAAGGCAGCAATCCTTAATTTTTATTACAGGTTCCATACCTGATTCTTTGATCTTTCCTAAAAATCTGCATAGAACTTTTGGTTGCCGGACTGGCATGTAAGGAATTAGGCAGTTGTCACTTTGGTCCACAGACAAGAGAGAGCTGTTGCTGCCCTATCAGAGAACTGAGGTGCAGTGTAAGCCACTGCCCCCAAACTTGAAGAGAAAGACAGGTGGATACAGAGCATCATAGCTCACTGGAGCAGAGGTTCATGCAGAACACCTAGAAGCACTATTAGGGCTGGAATAACCTAAACTCTGAATTTCTAAAGGGTCCATGTGGGCAAATTTCAGAGATAAAACCTCCAGGGGCCCACACCCTTTATGAATTTTACTTACGGGAGCTCTATCAGGTTCTCATTGTGAAGACCAGAAAAATAATCCTTGTTGCTTCCAGCAGGGAGAGAAGGAAAGTAGACATTTTGAAATTCACACAGAGCATTTGTTCTTCTTATCTTGACCTGAATGCATGAGTATGTGAGTGAGCCTAGTAAACTGTGGTGTTACATCAGCCTAATTGCACTAAGGGAAGGTAAATATAAAATCCAAGCCTCCTCCAGTCACGTTCTTTCACCCAAAAAACAAAATTGAGCATCACTTGTGTAAGTCACAGCTCAAGAGTATGATTTCACTAAAGAACTGAGACCTGATATAGAACTATAGAATGCCTCGCTTTCATACATACCTTGTCACCACTTGAGTAAAACTGTATAATAATGAAGGAAAATAAGGGAATAAACTGCATCTCAGATGTCTAAAAAGAAGACTGGAGAAACCTGAGAACAACATGGGGGACAAAAACAAGAACAGCAGAGGGAAGTTTAGCCTTTAGCATCAACAGCTATAGTACACAGTGAATACAGTGTAGTTCTTAGCCTGATTAGTGTACAACTTCATACTAAAGACTTATTTACCTGAATTATTTTACCCAGTGCATCATATTCAGCTTTCAACAAAAATTATAAGCAATACTAAAAGACAAAAAAAATAGAAAAGACAGATCAAACATCAGAGCCAAACTCCGACATGGCAGATATGTTCAAATTCCAGACTAGAAATTTATAACAGCAATGGTTTCAATGCTATAGACTCTAATGGAAAACGTGGATAACATTGAAAAACAGATGAGTAATTTAGCAGAGAGATGGAGACTCTTAAAAAAGAATCGGAAAGAAATTAAAAACATCATAACAAAAAAGGAAGACTCATTAACAGACTGGAATACAGCTGAAGAAATTATCAGTGAACTTGAAAACATGTTAATAGAAATTTCCATAACTGAAATACAAAGAGAATCAAAAACAAACAATAAATTACAGTGGTTCTCAACCTTGGCAGCACATTAGAATCACCTGGGAATCACCTGGGAATCTTTTTAATGGGGCCACAACATTAACAAAGAAACAGAATTTCCAGAGGAAGAGGCCCAGAAATCAGGATTTTAAAAAGATTCCCAGGTGATTCTAATGTGCAGCCAAGGTTGAGAAGCACTGGAATAGACTATTCCAAAACTATAGCAAAAATTATAAAAATAACAATTTTTAACAAAACAAAAATTATGAAATGCACATAATGGGAATATGAACAAATGAAGAGAGTAAGGTATAGAAGAAATATTTAAAGGAATAATGACTAAATTTTTTTCCAAATTGGTAAGGAACACCAAACCACAGATCCATGAAGTTCAGAGAATAACAAGCAGGAAAATGCCATAAAAATATTTACCTGGGCATACCTTAATCAACCTGAAGAAAATTGAAGACAAAATAATCTGGAAAGAAGAGAGTTCTGTTAAGTCTCATGACACTAGTTTATGCATCTGTGACAATTTGCGGTAGGCAGTAGACTGAATACTCCTTCTCAATCCTTAGTCTTAGAAAATGGCTCAGTCTCTTTCTCTATCATTCCTTATGACCACATTGCTGATGGTTTCAATATTAAACTAATTTATCTCATCTTTCCTTCCATAATGTTTTTTTTTTTATCTTTCACCTGAGTCACAGTTATGTGTCCATACCTTAGAAATTGTCATTATCAATAATTGCATCTACCTCATAACCTAAATGTCAAACAACATACTCTGAACACCAGCCTTTATGGTTTCAGTTAGAACCCATTAAAATCCTGATTATAGCCATTTTACCTCATTGAGAACTCCAATCCTTTTATTCTTTATCATTTTCTCTCATTTCTCTGTAGAACTCCACTTGACTCATTTTGAGACAGGCCAGTAACCCAGGGCAAGTGGAATAGGGAAACAGACAGCTGAACACACTGGCAGAGCAATTCAGTCATGTACAGAAAGTCACCTCCCTAGAGAAAACATGTAGGCTTCAGCTGTATTTCAGTTCCAGGCCCAGAAAAGCAGCAAAACCAAGTGGGCAACACCAGGACCAGCTTCAATGACTAACTGCCTCCTGCCCTGACACTAACCAATCAGGAGAGACCACGACCTTGAAAGAGCACAGCAGGAAAAACCGAAGTGAATCAATCCCCATACTATCAAAACAAACCCCTCTTGCCACCCAATAAGTTATTTCTAATAATGTCCATTTTTTTAAATTGAAGATTATCAGGAGAAAAAAGTGCTGGGGGGAAAAGAGTGTATTTTCTCTGATTTTTTGTATTACTTTTTAAACCAATTACAATCAGAATTCTACTTTCAGTTTTTCAAGGTCACAAAAAAATCACTTTTGCAAAACCCACTTCTTTCTTGAAATATTCCCTGCCCCCTCACTTTATTATTTCCCATGACTCTCTAGTCCTCAAGGATTGGATTTAAAAAAAATGTTTCAAGGAATGTTCCATTGCTTTATTTTCATTTGCACATTTATAAATCCAGGTGATCTTATTCAAGTCTAGGTGTTATAGATAATCCAATTACCAACCTCTGCTCACAATCATCTCAATTCCTCTCTCCTAGATCTTTTTTTTTTTTTTTGCAGAAGTCTCTGACATTTTCTAACTTCATCCATTCTCATTATTTTCCTAATATAATATCCTAACATGCTTCCCTTATTCATCCATATAAAGAACAGCATCCTTTTGGCATCCCTAGAAAGCAATCAGTCAAATTGTGTCTCAGGCCCTTTGCAAGTGTTACTGCCTCTGACTAGAAAACCTTCCCCTAAAATATTTACATTGTTTGATTCCTTGTTTTCTTTATGTTTTGCTACTATTTATTTCTCTTTATAGAGAAATACCTCTCCATAACACAGCAGTCAAACTTTTTTCAAATACTTAAGAGTATCTCTACGACTATATTATTGTCTATTATTTCATAATATCTATGTTTTCCCTAGATTTGGTATAAGTTTTTAGGGAGGAAAATATAATTTAAAAATGAGAACATTTGCAATTGGCTTAATTATAATTTTATAGTCAGTAAAATTAGTAAAACAGTATTAAGTTTTATATGAAATACTAGAGGCCTGGTGCATGAAATTTGTGCACAGGAGGCGGGAGGGTTGGGAGGGAGGTCCCTCAACCCAGCCTGCACCCTCTCTAATCCAGGACACTTTGGGGGATGTCTGCTGGCAGTCAGATATCCCTCTAGCATTCCAGGACCACTGGCTCCTAACCACTCACTTGCCCTGCCTGACCTCTAACCGCCTCTGCCTGATTCCCCTTACTGTTCCCCTGCTGATCACCCCTAACTGCCTCTTCCTGCCAGCCTGATTGCCCCTAACCACCTCTGCCTGCTGGCCTGATCACCCCCTAACTGCTCCCCTGCCAGCCTGATTACCCCTAGCTACTCCCCTGACAGCCTGATGGCCCCTAACTGCTCCACTGCCTGCCTGATCACCCCTAACTGCCTCTGTCTGGAAGGATGTCCAGAAGGTTGTTCAGTCTAATTAGCATATTATGTTTTTATTAGTATACAAGGTCCCCAGGTTTGTGATACAATCAAAATTATCTTAAATTGACTTTTAATGGTTACATAATATTTTAACTATTTCTCAAAATTCTAAACTGAATCTAACATACCAATGTTCAGTACTTAACTTACATTAGGTAGGATGATAGCTTCTGCTACTGTTACTCATTTGGGCTTCCTATTGTCTATATAATTGTACTTTTGTTACTTCTTTTTAGTATTACCACATTGCACTTTCTTATTTTTTCAACATGGTGCTATAGTTAAACAATTATTAATTTTTATAAAATAGATAAATTCTAATAAAAATCTACCCAATATAAATTTGATATAACTGTTTAAGAAAAGTACTTTTTTGTTTTTTGGGGTTGTGTGTTTTTTTAGAGAGAGACAAAGGGAGAGGGAGAGAAACATTGATGTTAGAGAGAAAAATTGATTGCTTCACTCCTGCACACACCCCACAAACCAGGCAAGTGCCCTGATATAGGGAGTGAGCCAGTGACCTTTTGGTGCACAGGATGATGCCCCACCAACTGAGCCACACTGGCCATAGCCAACAGTACTCCTAATTTATAAAGGAGATATTAAAAATTAAGAACTGGAAAATATGATGGTAGGAAAGCTTAGCCAAATGCTATTAATCATTATTCCACTTATTTAAACTATCAGAGGTAAGAGATTAAACATTTTCATAGATGCATCAGAAATAAAATTAACTGCAATGCCAAGTTTCCACATTTATTTTAGAGGCTGTGAATGACCACTTATTTCTATGGTCTTCATGTGTTTTATTTATTTTTTAAAAATATATTTTTATTGATTTCAGAGAGGAAGGGAGAGGAAGAGAGAGAGATAGAAACATCAATGATGAGAGAGAATCATTGATTGGCTGCCTCCTGCAATCCCCTACTGGGGATAAAACCTGCAACCCAGGCATGTGCCCTTGCCCAGAATCA
>NW_006285793.1:147835-179614 GCF_000327345.1 Myotis davidii
GGGCTGCTCTGCCTCTGAACAGGCTCCCTGCAAAACAAATGCGGAACGCTATTTTTGCTCTTTGCCTTTCCTCATGGAAGTGAAAGTTGGTTTAATATTTCTTTTGGTTAGTGAAAACAGGTACTAATTTAGGTCTTCTGTAAAAGTGGGATGGTATAAAGCAAACTTCCAAAAAGTGGGGGACATCTATACTTACAGATGGCTTTGCTGTTAGTCATATATGGCTAAAAGGATCAACAATTTCCTAAATGTTCACATTTAATATTGAATTAAATTTCCCTTTTAAAAATAAACTGGTATTTTTGTTAAACTTGGGCAATCTACACATGAGCACATGGATTTCTTTGTATTTATATAAGTAATTTAATTTTATATTATGCTGTTCTTAAATCTACTTTTCTATAAATGTAGGCACAAAACAAATTCAGTTAAAAAAAAAGAAACAGTTAAAAAGAAAAGAGAAAGAGAGAGACAATCTCTTTCAACCAAGCAATAAACCACTCAGGATATTTGTATGGAAGAATATGAAAAGTTAATGTTCAGAAGAACAGATAATAAAAGCAAAGCCTGTCCAAATTCTTTATTAATAATTGAAACATAGATGCATACATGAAGTGCTTTGTAAGTAATGAGCACTAGGCATAAATATTTGACCATTTGCTTGTGAAGTGCATCCTAAATGATGTCTAAATGTTAACAAGGATGTCTTCTACTTGACAGAACAATGAGGGACATAAATATTTCAAAGCAGCAAGCATGACAGGTAGAAGCTGAAAAAACACAAGGCAGCCTCCATGCTCTTCCTAACTCTTTACGCTTTGATATGTGCTTTCTAAGTTTAACAGGAACAAAGTGCTTCCCATTGAAGTCAGCGTTTATATCAGTTACACCAAAGCTATACTGGAACCGCTTTAAAGTACACTTATCAGACAAATAATACATACAGAGTGATATGTCTTAGTGGTGTAGAGAGAATCAACACATGAGACACCATACAATCTTGACAGGTACTGCACTTTATTTTGTTCTCTGACCAACCCTCTTACAAAGACATGTATAGATCATGGACAATTCCCAACGCTACCCCCCAACACACATTCACACACGTTCACATACACACACACACCCATACACAAACAGATATACACATAAATACATAAACCTAGCAGAAAATAGATAAGATTGATTGTACTTGACCTTTAGCAAACAATAATAATAATAATAATAATAATAATAATAATAAATTTTCTAATAGTGCTATAATAGCATAATATCAGGTAGGATATTTTGGGCATATAATTCAGCCAATATTTATTTCTATCTTAATGGAAACTATTTTAATATAACCTAATAAGTGGTCAAGTTTAAACAAAATAACATAGATGAATTTGAATGATGAAAATATATGGAAATATAAAGTTTAAGACAAATGTCAGATTCCATTACACTTCAGCCACAGATATACTGTCTAGCTTTAGAAAATTCACTCACATTCTCCTGAAATAATATACTAAACAAAGAAATAAAAGAAAAGGTCATCATTATATTCAATTACTATATACAATTAACATAACAGCATCCTATATAATAAAAGGCTAATATGCAAATAGACCAAACTGCAGTACAGCCGGTTGCTATGATGTGCACTGAACACTAGGGGCAGACACTCAATGCGGGAGCTGGCTCCTGGTGGTCAGTGTGCTCCCACAGGGGTTACGCCACTCAGCCTGAAGCCGGGCTCAGGGCTAGCAAGCACAGGAGCAGTGGCGGAGCCTCTCCTGCCCCCACAGCAGGCGGACATCCCCAAGGGCTCCTGGAATTTTGTGCATCAGACCTCTAGTAAAATAATTAAGCTCCAGGAGCACTTAAACTATTTGATGAAGCAATACTCAAGAATTATAATATACAAGCATCTCTATTTATGTAAGCATTCAGATTGCTTACTCTCAGTAGAGGAGAGCGAGATGTTTTACTAAATTTAATGAATTTTACCAGACAATGACTAATTTTGCTTTTTGTTTTACTTATTACACATGATAATGGTCACGCTACATTTTATTTTATTACTACTTTATTTCATTTTCTGGTAGTATAATATCCTTGAAATTATTCCTCCAGAAGCTATCAGTAACTTTCTAATAGAGATTATCAATGTTTTCTCAAAACAAGGTTTTCTCATTCTCAGCCACATGAGTACTGATAATGATACTGATTATTATTCTTTATCTCCTCTCATACATTAATTTATTTGTTTACTCATTCACAAATAAATGAGTATTTATTAAGTTTTATACTGTGAATGATGGCTCTAATCATCACCATTGGGCTTTTCCTGAAAACTTGGCCTTATGTTTCTAGTACATATTTCTCTAATAACACATATTCATTTCTGCTAAAATAAGCCAATGATTTCAAACTTCAATAAACCAGCTCGCAATGTAAAATGCAATATTACTGTCAGTTAAAAAAGTTGGATATTCCCTTAGTTTTCTCCCAAAAGTTTATTCAATTTTGAATGCTAAGTGCTTTTCTTTTGCTGCGTTCATCAAGTTCAAATACTTGCCTGCCTTTGCTTATACTACACTGAATCCTCTCATGTCTATCATTAATATCCACATGGTGTAAATTTTACTTCCCAATTATTTTTCAAATCTTTTTACTTATCTATGTCACACTACTAGAATGTAATCTAGATGGTCCTTATCTTTCAGCTAGATTATTGAAGTAAAGCCTGAATTATTTATTCTATTAATAACCTGTTTTAGCAGTTCTGTATACTTAATACAAGGTTGTCATATTGGACTATGAAATTAATTATTTTATTCATCAAGAAAAGAAAATCAATATTTTCTCATTGGTCAAAAAATAAAGGCAAAAATTAGTAATACACAAGTTTCTTCATAGTTTATCTTAGATGATGGTCTAAGCTTTATCCAGCTTCTTGCCAAGTCATTTGTATTCCTATTTTCTCCAATAATGTGAACTCTTTCAGTCCTATACAGGGTAGGGCAAAAGTAGGCTTACAAGCATTCATATGGAAAAAAAATAACAGTAATTAATAAATAATAATACAATAAATTATTGCTTAATCACAATTGTAAAACTACTTTTGACCTACTGTATATAATTCTTGTGGTTGTGTTCCTATTCAGCATTACAGCCCATGCATACATTTCATGCTAGAGAAATGTTAAAGGAATTAACCTTAAGAATAATATCTCAGCTTGGTCCTTTCTCAGGCAATGATGAAATCCTGACACTGTTTCTTCCTTCTATCCTAATTTTGCATTAGAATAGATTAATAATGCTTTGTTGGTTCTACTTTAATTAATTTATTTAAAAAGAAATAATACAATGTGACTTTGATGATTTGCTTTACTTTTAAAAATAATACATAACTAAATCACTATAGATTATGTTTCAGTGTTTATACCTTTAATATAATTTCTATTTATGTGGAGTTAAATAAATAAAATTAATAAAATAATAAAGAAAATGTTACATAGTTTTCTTGGAATTAAATATAATAAATATTTTTGCATAAGTCACATATATATTTTACTTAAATCCTCCTATATAATAAAAGCCTAATATGCTAAGTGTCCAGTCGTCTGTTCAACCAATTAAAGAGTAATATGCTAATGATATACTAAGGCCGCTCAACTGCTCGCTATGACGTGCGTGTACTGACCACCAGGGGGCAGACAGTTGACTGGTTGACCAGTCAGTTGCTATGATATGCACTGACCACCAGGGAGCAGATACTTCGACTGGTAGGTTAGCTTGCTGCTGGGGCCTGGCTGATCAGGACTGAGCGAGACAGGTCAGACACAGCTTGGAACCCTCCCATGGTCCCCCTCCAACCCCAATCATGTACCCCTGGGGTCCCTCAGCCTGGCCTATGTCCTCTTGCAATCCAGACCCCCTCGGGGGCTGTCTGAGAGCCACTTTCAGCCATATCCCGCAGATCAGACTGAGGGACCCTACTGGTGCACAAATTCGTGCATTGGGCCTCTAGTCCTATCTAATAATAGACAAACA
This sequence comes from Myotis davidii, assembly GCF_000327345.1. Classification (NCBI taxonomy): domain Eukaryota; kingdom Metazoa; phylum Chordata; class Mammalia; order Chiroptera; family Vespertilionidae; genus Myotis; species Myotis davidii. The sequence goes on from NW_006285793.1 coordinate 151,877, forward strand.
TGGTAATTGACCGTACCTTCACTACGCTTTCCATTGGCTAATCAGGGTGATATGCAAATTAACCATCAACAAAGATGGCGGTTAATTTGCATAAGTAGGCGCAATGCTGGGAGGCAAAAGGGGAAGGACAGAAGAAGCCGCCTGCCACTAATGGTGATCGGAAACCTAGGCGGCAGGCAAGAGCCAGGTGATCGGAGAACCGGAGCCGCCTTTGCCTGCCCCCTGGCTGGTGATCGGAGAAGCCGAGCAGTGCCTCTTCCCTGCCCCCCCACCCCCCGGCCGGTGATCGGAGAAGCCAGGCAGTGCCTCTTCCCTGCCCCCCCCGGCCGGTGATCGGTGATCAGAGAAGCTGGGGGCAGGCAGGGCACCTTTGCCCACCCCACATCTGGAGAAGCTGGGCGGGACAAGGAAGAGGCGGCCGCTGGCTGGCCCCACCCCCTTCCACCCCGCTGGTGATTGGAGAAGTACCTGTATTATTTTTTTCAAAGTACCTGTATTTGCAACCCAGGAGATGGACAAGCCACCCGCCCGAGGTCCCAGACTGCAGCCACCCAGAGAAGCTGCCAGCCCTGTGGCCCAGGGCGCTAGCACCTGCGGCCAGGGAAATAGGTTCCCTCTTCTCCTACTGTAGTCATTACTTCAATATTCCCCTTCTGAATTTCTCTCCTGTGCTGCAACCCAACTCCACTTTTCATCGGAAGGAAACGGAACAGAGAGAGCAGTGTTAAAAGCTTACATTTTTAAGCCGGTAAGGCTGGTACTTAAACATATAAATGGAAAACTAGAGTCCTTAAGGTGACAAAGACTACAAAGGACAGGGACAGTGCATGACCTATTATATCCAGCAATCCATATGGGGACTGAAAACTTTGCAATGATGACAATTACTGAAGATTTGAATCAACTAAAACAGTTGGCAGGGACAATTCTTCCATCTTTGAAAATATCTACATCAAATCTGTTTCAATAGATTTTCATCTGCATAATATAACACATTCTGACAAGACCACCACCACCACCAATGTGGTCAGTGTTTTGCCGATAAATGTTTAAAAACTGAGGGGCCCTCCCCACCGAATGCACAAATTTTTATGCACTGGGCTGCTGATATATATATAATGGGGGTCCAGTGCACAAATTTGTGCACCTTGAAAGAAACTGTGGCCTACAAGGCTGCAGTGGGCACAGGAGTGGGTCTTGGTCCATCCTCTGTGCCCCCATCCAGCCCCTCCCACCGTCTATTGGCAGCCCTGCTCCCACTGCTGCCGATCCCATGTGCTGACAGCGCTGGCCCCCTTGCACTCACTGATGGCAAGAGTGAGTGGGGCCAGTACCAGCAGTGAGTGTGAGCGGCAGCTCCGGCCCTGATTGCTCCTCCGGATCAGGAGAAGCCCTGAGGGTTGTACAAGTCTGGCAGCTGCCGCTCACAACCACTGATGGCACCAAGAGACCGGGGCTGGGTGCCGGCAATGGGTGTGAGCGGGGCCAGTGCCGGAAGCAGGTTCGAGCATTGGGCTAGACTGTGGCATGCAAAAGCAAGCATTTTCAGTAACCGCCAGAGGCTCGCCCTGGTGACAGTGACCAGTAACTACCAGAGGCTCACCCTGATGACAGTGACCGGCACTCTGCCTTGGTCTGGTGCCCTCTGCTCACCTGCTCCACTATCCCACTGCAGCTGACACCTGCCATGTTCCATGCATGCCCCCTGGTGGTCAGTGCACATCATAGCAACTGGTTATTTGGTTGTTCCGCCATTAGGTCTATTTGAATATTAGCCTTTTATTATATAGGACTAGAGGACCAATGCATGAAATTTGTGCAAGGGGCTCAGCCCCTGCTGCCATGGCGAATGCCTCTGCACCCACACACTGTGATGGCCACTTCTGCCTTGGCCCCGCTACCACGGCTTCATCCAGAAGGTCATCTGGAAGGATGTCTGGAAGGACATCTGGTCTAATTAGCATATTATGCTTTGATTATTATACATATGTGCAGTAAGTCTCCATGGGTTGTAAGAAGCTTAGTTATAGCAAAGTGAAAAAGAAAGTTATTAGAACAATGATGTAAAAAAATAATTTTAAAGAATTTATAGTTAAATAGTATATTAGACATGTACTGTATATAAAAAAGATTAAAACAAGGAATAATTTGGGGGTCTGGAAGAGATTAATTTAATTTACATTATTTATAATGGGAAAAATGATTCAATTTTCAAAACTATAATTTCTTGAACAGCCTCCCAGAATAAAGTAAGTTAAAGAGGTGAGGCTCCACATGCCTTCAATCAAAAATGGATGGCCAAAACAGTTCTTCAAAATGGAAATTGCCCATCAAACTCAGTATTTACCTCACTACTGACCTCTATTCAGAAAATACCAAAATCAACTTTTTATTCATACCTTACCTGGTCTTTTATGAGTATTTGGTATTAATAAACACATTTTGTTATTTTGACTAAAATTCGTTATTCCCTCAAAGATGTTCCTTTCAATCAATATAGAACAGAAACTGGATTTAACTTTCTTCCTAAAACAAGTAAAACTTGACAAAAGATATAAAACATCATTTTTAAACAATGGACATCTGGAATTCTCAAAGACTGATCACTGAGAGAGAGGAAACAAATGCTTTTGGGACATGCTTGTTCCCAGATTATTGTTTTGTAGAGAGTTCCCAGGAGACAGAGCAAGTGGAGGAACCTGAGTCCAACCATCACCATAAGCTGAGGAGACATAAATGGAAGTCCAGGGTAATCAAGGAAGCTAAGTTTAGAACAAGAGGAAAAGAGAATGGAGAGCTTTAAAGATTTTTGCAGATCTGCAGAGGGACATTTAGTTCCAATAAAAAAATGTGAATGAAGAAACTTTTCAAGGCTAGAGAAAGAATCTCACTTCCCAAAGGCAAAATAGAAAACAAAATGCTAGTATCACAGAGGCATTGCTTATATTTTCACTAGAGGCCTGGTGCACAACATTAGTGCCCTCGGGGCAGGCGGTCCTCAACCCGGCCTGTACATTCTCACAGTCCAGGAGCCCTCAGGAGATGTCTGATGGATGGCTTAAGCCCGCTCCCCGTGGACATCCTTAGTGCTGCTATGGAGGCAGGGGAGGCTCCCGCCATCGCCACTGAACTCATCAGCCGAGAGCCAGGCTCAGGGTTTCTGGCTTAGTGGTGGTCCCCTGTGGAAGCACACTGACCACCAGGGTCAGCTCCTGCATTAAGTGCCTGCCCCCTGGTGGTCAGTGTGCTTCATAGCCACCAGTCGTTCTGCTGTTTGGTCGATTTGCATATTAACCTGTTATTATATAGGATTAGCCAGAATAGAAAACAAAAATTCACATTGAATTAGATAGAGACCTTATAATGGTATTGTTTCAGTACAGGGAAAAATATTGTGGAATAAAATCGGCTCTGATCCCATAGCATAAAGCTTAGGAGAAATATTCAAAAGTTTAAACATTTTTTCAAATAAATATACAAGGCACAATGAAAAAATAGTGAACAAGGACATTAAAACTATTTTATCATCTGCCCTGGCCAGTGTAGCTCAATTGGTTGGAATTTCATCCCATAAACTGAAAGCTCTTGGGTTTGATTCCCAGTCTGGGCACATACCTGGGTTTCAGGTTTGTTCCTGATTGAAGCACAGATGAGAGGTAACCAATCAATGTTTCTTTAGCTCTTTTTCTCCCTCTCTCTCTAGAAGTCAATGAACATATTCTCTGGTGAGGATTAAAACAACAACAAAAACTATTTCATCAAAGAGGGCTGAGGAATGACTAAACATGATAAATATTTTAAAACCAGTGTACTCAGCTTTCAACATAAGCAGTTAGAAAAATAAAAGCAAATGAAAGAAAAACTTTTAAATCATATAACTAATTTCAGAAATGCAACTGAAAACAGAAAGCAGAGAAAAATCAATAAAGCATCTATTTATTTTTGAGAAAAATCAACAAACTTAATAAACTTCCAGCCATACTTATAAGGATGCAACTAGAGAAGGCACAAATTACCAATATTAAGAACAAAGTTGAGAATACATTATATACAATAGAGACATTAAAAGATAAGACATTGTTATAAATTGTAGACAAAAGAGTAAAAAAACCCAGTTGAAATGTACTGATTATTTAAAAGTCATAAACAATCAAATCTACATAAGAAAGAATACATAACATATAGTCCTATATTTATTGAATCGAGTTTATACTTAGAAACTTTACCACAGACAAGAGTCAATGCCAGAGCAGCCTTTCTTGTTGAATTTTAATATTTAATTCTATACATATTTTCACAGATACCCATTCCCCCAGAAAACTCATGAAGGAAAATAAGCTGGCAGAAACACAAATCAATGCATTCTATATGGCTAGTGTTATCCCATTTATAAAAGAGAGATAAAGATGTTATAAAATAATACGCATATCCCTCATAAAAAGAAACATTAAAAATAATATTAATTAAAAGTTAAATTTGAACCCATTAAGATATACAAATAATGCTATATCATGAACAAAGTGATCTATCCCAGTAGCACAAGGTCAGTTTAACTTTCAATATCAACTCATGTAATTCAACATATTACCAGACTATAAAGAAAAACACGTGACAATCTCAAGAAATACAGAAAAAGCACTGACATTTTTGAAAAACAATTGTCAGCAAACTTCTTCACACTAGTAAAAGCAATTTATGAAATGGGCAGATGGTTTCTGACTCATGATGGCTCAGCTTACAATTTCTTGGCTTTACGGTGGTGCAAAGGGATATGCCCTGACCTTTCCCCAGTCCAAGGAGATGCAGTACAACACTCACTCATGCTGCGGCGCAGCAGCCTCGGCCACAGATCCCGATCAAGCCCCCATCAGGACAGTCAACAGCTGATGCTCTGTGATGTACTGTGTAACCCGTGCTTTTTGGATATTGTGTTTACGGTAGGCTAGGCTAAGCTATGATGTTCAGTGGGTTAGGTGTATTAAATGCATGTCGACTTATAATATTTTCAAATTACAATAGGTTTATCGAGCTATATAACCACATCTTAAATTGAAGAACACCTGCATACAACTAATAGCATACTGAAGTGTGAAAGTGCTTTTCATCTAAGATGGGGACAAAGCAACAAGGTTCTTGCCTACCACTCCTCTTCAGCATTTTACTGGATATTTTAGATAATGTAATAAACTATGCAAAAAAGAAATAAAAAGCATATTTACTAGAAATTAAGAAAGAAACTTTTTAAATTATAGATGACATGATTTTCTAGTAGAAAATCCTGATGAGTGAAGAAAAATAATTATGACAACTCATCAACTAACTTAATAAGATTACAAGATATGAGGTCAATATAAAAAAAATCAAACATGTTTCTAAATTCTAGCAATAATCTGAAATTTAAAAAGCACAATAACAGCAAATATAATACTCAAAGATACATTTCTTTAAAATATGTGTAAAACCTGAACTCTAAAAATTATGACACAAAACAAAAGAATCCAAATAATACATACTTAAATGGAAAAAATATGGCAGGTGTTCATAAGAAAAGTCAATATTGTTGAGATGTCAATTCTCTCCAAATTGATCTACAGGTGCAAGAGTCAGTAACAGTCAAAATCCTTTTGTGTTTATTGTAGCACCCAGTAAACTGTATATGAAAACACGAATGAACACAGAATAGTTAAGATATACTTGAAAAGACAAACGAAATTGTAGTTCACAACACTAATTATCAAGTCATAAAAATATAGTAATTAAAACAGAATGACATTCGCAATCAATCTATCTATCTATCTATCTATCTATCTATCATCTATCATCTATCATCTATCTTTCTATCACCTATCTAACTTTCTATCATCTCTCTATTTAAAAATGAAACAGAATATAAAGACATATACATATATGTACAATTGATTTTCCAGTGCAAATCAAAGGAGAAATGTAATCTTTCAACAGATGCTATATGGAAAGTTGAGGAGCTATCTGAAAAATAATTAAAATTTGACCCTTGACCTTACAGCATACACAAAAATTAACTTGCGATTGTTCACAGACATTGATATAAAAGTAAAGGTGCAAACTTTTAAAAGAATGCAAAAGAGAAAAGGTTAGTGTTTTGGGGTTTGGAAAAAAAAACAACTATAAGTATACGACACTTTAAGTACAAAATACAAATCAAAAAATCAACACTGGATTACATCAAAGCGTTTTGTTCTTCAAAAGATGTTTTAAAAAATAAAATGGTGAGCAACAAACTAGAAGATAGCATTTGAAAAATATATTTCTAACAAAGAATAATTTAGGATATGTAAAAACACAAATATTATAATAATAAAATGGGTAAAATATTTTAATAAACATTTCACAGAAAAAATATATATTTTATTATAAATCAGTCCATGAAAAAATTGGCCATTAAGATAATGCAAAGTAAAATCATAATGAGATTCCAGTACACATACACAACTTTGGCAAAATTATAAAGACTAACAGGTCCTGTTAGTAAAACTGCAGTTAACCACTGCTGGGGTGTGCGTGTAGGGGGGTAAAACCTATGCAAACACTTTGGAAAGTAGTTTGCCAAATTTTTGAAACATTATATATACGCCTGCCTTACAACACAACCATTCCACTCCTATATATATACTCAAGTGTATATTCACAAGAAGACATTTACAAAATTATCTGAGTAACTTTATTTTATAAAGTGTGAAAACTTGTAATCTAGGTATGTCAACGAACAAATTATGGTATGTCCACACAGTGTAATATTACTCAGAAAAATTAGGGAAAAAATAACAAACTATTGATAAATGCAACAACATAGATGAGATTCAACATAATTATTTTGAGAAAAACCAGACTGAAAGAGCCTAACTCTAAGGCAGTGATGGCGAACTTATGACGCACGCGTCAGAGGTGACACATGAACTCATTTTTTTGGTTGATTTTTCTTTGTTAAATGGCATTTAAATATATAAAATAAATATCAAAAATATAATTCTTTGTGTTACTATGGTTGCAAATATCAAAAATTTCTATATGTGACACGGCACCAGAGTTAAGTTAGGGTTTTTCAAAATGCTGACACGCTGAGCTCAAAATGTTCGCCATCACTGCTCTAAGGTTCACTTTATATAAAATTCCAGAAAAAGCAAACTAATGTATAGTGACAGAGGGCATATCACTAGTTGCCTTGGGATGATGGGAGAATAGAGCAGGGAAGATGGAAACTTGCTGGTAATAGATATGTTCATTATTTTGATTGTGGAGATGATTTCATAGCTATATAAGTCAATATTACTCAAAGTACATATACCATAAATATGTACAATTCAATGTATATTAAATATACCTAAATATAGCTGTAAATGGTTATTTTTTTAAAAAAAATTCATTTGCCTTAGTTCACTGTGTAGCCTAAATTCTATCAAGGGTTGCTAACCTGCCTTTGGGTAAGCATCCTTAGGCACCATTCCCATTAGCTGTGGCCATGTCATCCATATAGAAATCACTTTGATGCAGAAGCATCAGATGTTTTTCAGATGCATGTTATCATTCCCTTTACTGTCTCAGAGAATAAATTTTCTTTAACATAATTTCAAGAATATAGATCACTTGTCATAGATAAATGAGATTTTTACAGATACTTGGTTCTCAGATATACTGCTCTTGCTCTTATTTTATATGACAATTTATCTCTCTTGTCCATCTGACAGTGTATGCATGGTAAACTCCAATGACGATATCACTTTTATTTTTATTCCTCTTCCTCTCCATTCTTGGAACTGAATGCATGATTTCATTTGGCACTGTTTCTGTAGCTCTTCATCAAGGTGACAATATTTAAATGAATTAATTCCATAACTATTTTCTGTAGAGTAGATGTATAGAAAATCACGTGCCTCTTAGTCTAATACAAGGGGAAGCTCACCTATGCTGAATATAAATTATTGGAAACACTTTCAAGATTGGCAGCACAAGAATGCTTTATGTCAATTCATTAGTGAAAAAGACCCTCCCTTCCAATCACACAGAATCTGATTCCATATATAAAAAACAACAACAATGTATTAAAAAGAGAAATGTGAAGTTAAAAGGTGGAAAACTCAAGAAAGGATCTATTAAAAGGCTAATTAGTCTAAAAGTTAGGAGGATAGTGAGTTAAAAAGATAGCAATAATAATAAGGACTATGCCAATAAATTAATAAATCCTATTTTAATTTTGTGTATAGTTAACTGCAAAGAACAGCAAATCCATTTTATACATTGTCCAAGTTTATTGGGGAAAGTGTTGAATTATCTATTTACTTGGTTCACATAAAAGAACATGATATGCAACCCATGTGTCCATAATGAATTCATTAGTACAGAATTGATTGAAAAATTAAGTAAAAATAACTATTTCAGTCAGCAATGAGAGTTTTTATTTTGGCAGAAATTAGTAGAGAACTAATCTATTAAATAGAATACTGAAAATATTGCAATTTGTGAAATTGAGATCCCTCAAATGTTTCAAAATGTAATGATGCTGGATGAATTTTTTAAAAGGTATTCTTTGCCTATTCAATTCATAAAGGTGGGCAATAATTTCTTTAGATCTGATTTATTTTCAGACATAATTCTCCACATTTAACTTTTTACTTATATATGAGCTCATCCTAGATTTATTTGTATCAAATTATATTTAATATCATTAGCAATTGTAATTCAATGTCTATGTAAATAAGAACCACACTAAAATTGAATAAACAAATAAGACTAGAAAAATATATTGTTTGAATTTATATACCTCATAAATGGAGAGAAATGTAATGTTTTAGAATAGTTAAATAGTCAAAGTGCTGATTAACATGCAATGTTTCAAGATATTTTTGTTTAAAATGTCTTGTATGTAATAACCTTTTATAAATCATTTTTCATTTTTTTATCCATTAAAAATATCAACTTTATCTAATTTTGTTCTTATCAGGAGTGTTACTGAAAATTTATTCAAATGATTGATGCCAACCCTTCAAATTCCTCTAAAATATAAATGATGTCCATTTTAAAAAAGCAGTTGAACTGCAGTACTTCACTTAATATACAGGACTTGTTATGCATACATATCATTTTTATCAGTTCGTGTTTTCATATTAGTGTTGTGACTTGACTTGTTTCTCTCCATCTACCAACTGTGCACTCTGTAAAGCTCTTGTTCATTATTTCCTCCAGTGTGGCCAACACTGTTCTTAGGAGATTTTAATGAGGTTTCTTTACCTCTAACAAGATACAGAAATGAGATACGAGGGGCCAAGGGTTAAATCCAGGATCTCACATGCACAAACTCTGTAGTAAGCAAATAATTCAAATTCTCTGTATAGCCATTTTCTCGTCTGTAAACTCTGCATAGTAATCGTGCCTACATCACACTGTGGTGATGATGATGAAATGCAATTGTATAAAATGTTTAGAATAGTTCCAGGTATAAAAGTACAATCTAAGTGTGAGCTATCCCTCCCTTCAGGTAGAATTAGCCACTGTAATCAACTAATAAATAATTTAACATATTTATTTCATACCTAGGTGTTGTTCTCTAAGGATAAAATGTAAGATCATTATTGATTCTATCATGTGATTCTATCATACAACATATTATTATATTAAAATCTATCAAATCTATGATAGTTTTATATAAATGCATAGCAAATGTTTCTAGAGCATTGTTTTCCTATTAGATGTTGAACATATTAGTATTCTAGGGCTGCCATAATAAATCACAAATTGAGTGGCTTAAAATACAGAAATTTATTGACTGACAGCACTGTAGCCTATTAGCAGGGCCATGCTCCCTCACAAAATACTAGGGGTCTTTTTTTGTTCTTAGCTTCTGGTGCTTTGCAAGCAATCTGGTGTTTCTTAGTAAATGTATCTGATCTTCATCTACACATCACATTCTCCATGTGTCTCTTCACATTATCTTTACTCTGTGTCTAAATTTCCTCCTTTTCCAGTTATATTGGATTAGGACCCACTATAATGGCCTTCTCTTGTTTTAGTTTAGTCTGCAAAACTCTATTCTATATAATAAAGAGGTGATATGCAAATTAACCCTCACACCCTCATAAGATGACTGCCTATGACCAGGTCGGCAGAGGGGTTAGTGAGGGACGACCAAACAACTGAACAGCATACTGCATGGGGCGATCAGGCCAGCAGGGCCATGAAGGGTGACCAGGCCAGCAGGGAGGGAAGTTGGGGGTAATCAGGCTGGCAGAGGGGGGCAGTTAGGGGCAACCAGGCCAGCAGGGGGGCAGTAAGAGGTGACCAGGTTGGCGGGGGCGCGCAGTTAGGGGTGAACAGGCCGGTGGGGAGTGCAGTTGGGGGCGACCAGGCTGGCAGGGGGGCAGTTGGGAGCAATTAGGCTGGCAAGGGGGCAGTGAGGGGCGACTAGGTGGGTGGAGGTGGAAGCTGGGGGAGACCACGCCAGCAGGGGGGTGGGCAGTAAGGGTTGACCAGGCTGGTGGGGGAGGGCAGTTAGGAGTGACCAGACTGGCAGGGGAGGGGGAGTTGGGGTGACCTGGCCAGCAGCGGTAGGCAGTTAGGGGAAACCAGGCAGGCAGGCAGGTGAGCAGTTAGAAGCCAGCAGTACCAGATTGTGAGAGGGGTGTCTGACTGTCAATTTAAACTGGCAGTCAGATATCCCATGAGGGGTCCCAGATTGAAGAGGGTGAGGCTGGGCTGAGAGGACCTCCCCATGCATAAATTTCATGCACCAGACCTCTAGTTTCATAATAAAATCTCATTCTGAGGGGCTGGGGGTTAGGACTACAACACATTTCTGGGAAACAAAATGTATCCATGATAACAAGCATTATTTGTTTTGGGATTCCACTTCCTAAAAAAGCCACTGTGACATGTGTGTAATCATTATTTTATTAGTTGGATAAATTAGTGAATGGCTTATAAATGCAAAGTGAGGTTCTAAAAGTAAATTTTTAAATTATAAGTACAATAATTTAATCTAAAAATTCACATAAATATAAAAATATAAGTTAATTCCTCTTTCCACATTTTTCACATCTGTCTAATGTATATTCTTTCAGATTTCTATTGAAATGTATAAATAAATTCATAGTTATAGATCTAAATGTAACATATATGTGTAGATACACACAAATGAGTGAAATCATTTTTTCCTTCTAAGATATTTTTCTTTATACCATTCTTATAAAATTTCTATATATTTCCATAGGTTAGAGAGTTTATATTTTCATTGGATATTATAATACTGACTAGAGGCCCAGTGCATGACAATTCATGCACTGCAGGGGCGGGGCGGGGGGGGAATCCCTCAGCCCAGCCTGCCCCCTCTCACAGGCTGGGAACCCTCAGTGGCAGGATGTGACCCAGTGATCAGGGAAAGATGATGCCCCATCACACCTCTGCTGTTGCCACTGCCAGCAGAGCAAGCCTCGGCTGGCCCTGGTTACCTGAGACTTGGGGTTGCCTATGCCTCGGGCTGGCCCTGGGTGGCTAGGGTCTGAGGGAACTGGAGGACTCCGGAGGCAGGCATGACTGAGGGGACTGGGCACCGCCATCTTGTGGTTGTGGGTGCTGCCATTTTTGAAGGAGTGGCAGTCATTTAGCATATTCCCTCCTTATTGGCTGTGGGTGCCACCATATTTGAGGGTAGGACGGTCAATTAGCATATTCCCTTTTTATTGGCTGTGGGTGCCACAATCTTTGGGCCAGCGTGAGGGTCAATTAGCCATATTCCCTCTTTATTAGATAGGATAAGATTTATATCATATCTAGATTTTTGTTAATATAGTGTTATAAAAATTATGCTTTTTTACATTATAATAAACAATATTTAATAATTAGAAGATTGTTTTTCAGTAAAAAAGGCAATGTAAATTTCAGTAGAACAAATATTTGAATAATGCCTTCTCTTTAGAAAGTACTCTATATACATTCACATATAATTAAAACAGTTGCAGTAGGCAAAATATTTTGTCAATGTAATTTTTAAACATTATGTTTTTATTTGAGGTCCCCATATATTCATCATCCTAAAATCAGATAATTATTTACTTTGAATATTTCTCAATTTTGCACATTACATTAAATATTTTTATGTATTTTATTCTCTTAGCTGTCTAATATATTAAAATTCACATGGATGTGCTCCAAGAAATTTCTGGCTTAAAAAAAAAGAGTAAAATTTGCTGCACAATCTCTATCCTTATAAATATGTCTTACAGCTGTGAAAAGAAATAATGGAAGCTTTAATGTCTGATTTTCAAACTTCACTCCATTAATAATAGTTCTGACTCTATGAACACATGTGGAAATATAGAAATGAGCTGATTTCTGTCAAATTTTATCAGCATGTTTAAGAAACTTAAACAGCATATGTAATGTCTTAAGCTAGTGCCTTTTCAGTATTTCCATCTCAGGAGATAATTCATCTCATTCTTTTTCATCTTTGTTTTATGAGTCTTCTACCTTTAACTGTGTAATTTTCTTTCATCCTTTTTCTATTATACCAAACACTAAAGCAACTCTGATTTCTGCGCATAACTTGAGGTTGGGGGATAAACTATTTAAACTTCAGAAAAATAGGTACAAATGCAGTCACAGTCTTGTATGACATGCTATAAGGCAGATCAGAAATAATCACATAAAATAAATAGATTTTTAAAACTTGTTTAACTCTTAACCTGTTGAAAAAAATCTGGTAATTCCTGAAATGTGGGACCAGTGGATTATGAGTACCAATGTTATCTATATACTTGTGAAGTTTCAGCTACATCACTTACTTTTCTGAAAGCAATTATTAATACATATGGAAAAAAATGGTTAATAATGAACTAGGTACGTTATCAGCAGTCAGCTTTGTACTGCTTTTAGAATAGTAATTGCAAAAAATGACTTTGATTGTCAGCAACATGTCTGTACAAGTTTTTCTTTAGGTATTCTTATGCTTATGCACAGGATAAGTACATTTGTATGTTAAAGTGAAACTGTTTGTTCCCAGGTATTTCCTCCTCCATTTCTATTCAGATAAAGTATGTGAATTAACCAATGTTGTCTCAGATGAACTACTTTCAGAAGTATCCATACACATATGTCCAGTTGGGTAAAATACTGACATTTATACCAATGCAAAATTTTGCAGGATGGTTTAGGTCATGGAGTATTAATGTTGATTTTATATAATGATCATAATATATATATTATTAAATTTAAACCATTTAATATTGAGTTGGCTACCAATACCCTGAGTTCAGTTGTTTAAAATAGAAAAAGCCTACTTCTTATTCATGCTACAATCCAATGCAGGTCCCCAGGAGAAATATGCTCCTCTTAGTTATGCAGGGACATTGCTTCTCCACTATTAGCCATATTGTTTGAAGCACCCATTCTCCTGAGTTGACCATCAATTGACTACAGTGAAATGTTTCCACCCAGATGTGACATTCTTCATGTCAAGTCACATAAAGTTTGCCATGTATAAACAGTCAGTTGCTAGAACTAATTTCAAGGGATTAAAACAGCAATTTTCAAATGGTGTGCCATGGCACACTGGTGTGCTAAGATAATTTTTAAAATATACAATACTTAATCATTTAGTCAGGGGCACTACCTCTTTTCCCTTAGATGTAAAAAATAAAATAAAATAAATTACAGCAGCCCACACATCAATAGGCAAAGGCATAATCCATAAAATAACTAATTGGTAATCTGAGTCACTAACATTAAAAACTTTTCCTCTGTGAAAGACAACTTTAAGAGAATGAAACACAAGTTCCATACTCAGAAAAAAAATATTGGCAACATAAAAAAAATCTGATTAAAAAAAAACTGTTATCCAAAATATATAAAGAACTCCTAAAAGCCTTATGAAAACAAAAATTTCTTATTAAAAACGGGCTAAAGACTTAAGATATACCTTGCCAAAAAAAGATATACAGATGATAATAAGAATGAGAAAAGATTCTAGACATCACATATCACCAGGGCAATGCAAATTAAAACAATAATGTGATATACCAGATACACCTGTTAGAATGGCCAAAACCTGGAACACTTACACCAAATACTGGGAAGGATTTAGGGCAGCAGAAAATCATTACTTGCTGGTGGGAATGCAGAATGGTGCAGCCACTTTGGCAGGCAGGTAAGCAGCTTCTTACAAAGCTAAACATACTCTTATCACAGGATCCCGCAATGATGCTCCTAGATATTTACTTCAATGTTTGAAAATTTATGTTCACACAATAACCTACAATATTAAGCAAGAAATAATTTATTATTTTCATGATCTCACAATGTCAAAATTAAATTTTTTCCTTATATATTGTCTTTCAGATATTATACATCTTGAAAAATATTAGCAAAACTAGAAGCCCTTAGAGGTTGCTAAGTAGCTAAAAGTGGTGTTTTTGTTTTTGTGGGTTGTGTTTTTTTCTCAATATATGGTTATAGTGTGAAATACAACTGTGAAAATGGCTAATGGGCCGCTATATATATCCTCTCAGAGACTTGAGCAGTACATCAAGTTTACTTAATTTATAATTATTTTTATCACTTGGTGCTGCAGGCAAAATTTCTGAGAGAAAAAAATTTGCTGTTGCTTTGAGTTGTACTTCACCGCCCAGAACTTGAATTTGTCGTATTGATTGACATACTCAGGGAGATACTATAATTGAGCACACTGGCAAAACCTCCTTGACACCCTAGTCCCAAATAGATTTTTTCCCATTTTATTAGCATTTTAGATAATCTTAATTCTAACAATATCATTGATAGAATGAAACTTGGACAAATGAATTTATATTAGAGAAATTAAAATGTTACAGATAATTAAAGGGCATCTTATTTTATGTAAATATTAAAAATAAATATATGAAAATCATAGCTATTTTAAAAGCTTTTTACGAGAATTTTTGGTATTAGGATAACTAGTAATTTGGGGGAGGGGGCATAATACTTTAAAACAAAAGAGAATAGGGCTTGTATGCAAAAGATTGATCTTCTAACAGTAATTGCAAAACGCAGTTACTTTGAAACAATGACTTCCATTCAGTATGCCTCAATATTTATACATGTAAAATTAGAATAATATCTGATTTACTGTTATTATTAGGGATATTATGATAATGGCAAATATTTTTGAAAACTATAAATTGTGGACATTTTGATTAATAGCTTTGTATTCTCAAATAGTGTAAAAAAAAGCCAATAAAGGCTAAATTTTTTTCAAGCTAACAATTTCAAAATCTCAATGACTTAAAACAGCAAACACTTAATTTTCAATAATATCCTTTGTAAGAGAGTCTATTGATCATACTAGTAGCCACACGCAGTCTAAAGCTGATGGAACAATCACTCTGTTTGCTGCACCAGAGAGAAACAGGGCTTCTTGCAATGTCAAATAACTGATCTAGACCAGAACTGACACATGTTCATTTTTGTGTAAGCATTTACTATCCAGTACTGGAAACCTAATATCCACAAATGAACCAAGAAAATCAGACTTACCATGTGCTTAGAAGGAAAATAACTGTCAAAAGCAAGACTGGTTATCATCCTATATAATAAAAGGCTAACATGCAAATAGACTGAAAGGGCAGAACAACCAAACAACCAGTCACTATGATGTGCACTGACCACCAGGGGGTATCAGCAACAGGTGGAAGAGCATGGAACATGGTGGGTTTTGGCCGAGGCAAGATGATGGAGCAGGTGAGCAGGGGTGCCAAACCAAGAAAGGGTGTCAGCCGTTGTCATCGGGGCAAGGCTCTGGTGGTTACTAAAAATTCGTTGCTCCCGGTGCCCCATCTGGCACTCGCACCATCAGTGGGTCAAGCATTGGCTGCCAGCCCTGATGGCCCCTCAAGCTTCTCCACCTCCCCCTGCTCCTGAGGGGAGATTGGGGCAGCAGCTGCTGCTTGCACCTGCTGCCAGTGATGCTCCCACTTGCATCTGCAGTTGGTGACAGAGCCACCGCTCACACCCACTGCAGGCGCCCAGCACCGGTCCTGATCCTTGGCACCATCAGCAGGTGCGAGTGGGGGCTGCAGGACCCTGAGGGCTTCTCCACCTCCCCCTACTCCTGAGGGGCAATCAGGGCAGCAGCCACCACTCGCACCTGCTGACAGAGCCCACCCATTTGCACCTGCTGGTGGCACAAGCCCCAATTGCTCAGTGCCATCAGCAGGTGCGAATGGGGCCAGTGCCATCAGTGCATGGGAGCAGTGGCAGTGGCGAGAGTGGGGCTGTCGGCAAACAGAGGACTTGGGGCCATGGCGGGAGCAGCCGGGAGGGGGCATGGAGGATTGGCCAAGACCTGCCCCTGTGCCCACCACAGCCTTGTGGCCCACAGTTCCTTTCAAGGTGCATGAATTCATCCACTGAGCTCCTAGTGGAATATAAATCTTGGAAGCTAGAGTAAAATAAACTACAAATTCATTTCACATCTACAAGATTAAAAAAATAAGTCTGATAATTCTGAACATTAACAAAGATGCAGAGCAAAGATGTTATTATATACTGGTGGTGGAGTATAAACTAATGCATGCCATTTTGTGAAAAAAAGTGGGGAAAAAGAAAGTAAAACATATGCAAACTCTAAATCCTAATTATTCCACTAATTCAATGTCAAACCCTGCAAAACAGAAGAAGAAGAAGAAGAAGAAGAAGAAGAAGAAGAAGAAGAAGAAGAAGAAGAAGAAGAAGAAGAAGAAGAAGAAGAAGAAGAAGGAGAAGAAGAAGAAGAAGAAGGGGAATGGCTAGGTGCATAGATAGTGATAGAGACTTGCTTGTTAGAAAAAAATATTGGAAATAACTGCATGTCTATATGTTGATTACATAAAGAATAAATGTTTACAAACTATTTATTATACACATACTAGTATATACATTATATGAGTAAACTAGAATTCTATGTAGCCACTTGAATAAATCTTCCCCAAAATATAGAATTTTAAAAAGGAAATAACAGAATGGTATTCACAGTAAGATATAGCCTATATATCTTTAAAATGCAACACTATTATTGAGCATTTATGACAGAAAAATATCTAATGCATATTATATATTTATCACATATTTAGAGTTTCATTCTTTATATATTTAAATATTATTGTAGTATTGATATATATGTAAATCATTACTTTATATTTACTCTATAGTTATATTATTAAATTCATATTTATATACATGCAGTTATTATTTAGTTTTCATTGTTTAGATGTCTTTTTATAAAAATACTAGTGGCCCAGTGCATGAAATTCATGCACATTTAAAAGGAGATTCGAGGAAATATTTTAATATTGCTATTTGCCCTTTCTCTATAATAGAAATCTCAGAGATGAAAGAAAATTAGTAAAATGTATATGAAAATCTTCCTCCTGTCAGAGTCTGGAGAGCACCACGGGACCCAGAGTCAAGTCCCTGCCCACCCATGTGCACCTCAAAATCGCGTGAGACCCAGGCCTGGCTGGCCCCCCTATTGGGCTAGATCCAGATCTGGCTGGTCCCACCCTTGTCAAGCCCAACTGGGTGGGGGACACAGCCTCAGGTCCCCTGGCCTGGCACCAGGGTAGGCCGTGCACCTTGAGGTCTCTCGTCAAGCCCCACTGGGTGGGGGATGTGACCTGAGATCCCCCATCAAGCCCTGCTGGGTGAGGGGCATGGCCTGAGGTCCCCCAGCCTGGGGCAAGGGGAGCAGCCTGAGGTCCCCCAGCCCAGCACTGGGGCAGGGGGGCACACCTTGAGAGGGGCCTCAGGCCCCCTGGTCTGGCGCCAGAGCAGGGGTGTGGCCTCAGGTCCCCCATCAAGCCCTGCTGGGCTGGGGGCTCAGCCTGAGATCCCCCATCGTGGCGCCAATGCGGGGGGTGTGGCCTGAGGTTCCTGACAAACCCTTCCAGGTTGGGGATGCGGCCTGAGTTCCCCCGGCCTGGCGCCAGGGTCAGGGACGCAGCCTGAGGTCCCCTGTCAAGCCCCACGTGGGTGGAGGGGTGCAGCCTCAGGTCCCTGCTGATTGCTCATTGAGGCTTATTACGGGAATTCAGCCTCCGCAGTGAGAGCAGCCATCTTGTGTTATGGAAACCCCGCCACCGCTGTGGGTGCAGCCATCTTTGTGGTGAAGTGATGGTCAATTTGAATATTCTGTTTTTATTTATTATATAGGATGTAGAAAATGGTAAATAATTATGATTACTGTAAAAATGCAATTGAGACACATCTGTTTTAAACTAGTTGGCAGTGTGTATAGATACGAAAAATAAAAATAAGACTTCTGTAATACGAAAGTGTTGACTATTTTTTTCAGGAGTAGAATTGTTTATTTTAAGAAAGTAGGAACTATTTTATAAATTGAGAAATATTCATCAGACCTCCTCAGCCTATCCTCTCCAAAATCACAATAATGTCAATTAGAGAAAAATTTACAGTTCCTTATGCATTTCTAGGGGAAAAAAATTCAGCTATATTTTTAAGACACCATCAAAGCTTACCTTAAAATTCTCTGCTCAACCTTGAGCCAGTATTATGTTGACTCTATTGGTTCCTGAAAGTGGATTATTAAATATACAGAAATTTTGTAAGGCATTGAATTTTTTTTCTCAATCCTCATCTGAGGACATTCTTTTTCTTCTTTCTTTTTTTCCCTTCTAATTGATTTTAGAGAAAAAGGGAGCAAGAGAGAGAATCATTAATGGTTGCCTCACTTACTGTCCCAGACCAGAGACTAAACCCACAACCTAGGTATGTGCTCTGGCTAGAATCAAGCCTTTAATCCTTTTGGTGTACAGCACAACGCTCCAACCAACTAAACCACTGGCCAGGGCTTGTAAGGTACTTTTTAAGAATGTAGCTTTATTCAGTCATGGCAGGGTGTGTATACCATAGAAACACTATAAATTAGGTTTTATTAATTTTAAAACAATACTTAGATTAATTATTATTTCATATAAGCAGTTTAATTTACTTGTTCAGATACTAGTTATAACATCTGCAAAATTCCTTGCATAGTCATTTAATTCCATGTATGTAAATGGATTTCTTTCCAAATTCAAGAATAATTTCTTTGTCTATTCCTAGTCACTTCAAATAATCTTAATGAATAAAATTAAAATTAAAAAAAATAGAGGAAGATATAAACAAGGAAGGGAATACCTTGTTCATGGATTGGTAGAATCAACATCATTAAAATGTCCATACTACCCAAAGCAATCTATTGATTCAATGCAATCCCTATTAAAATACCAACAGCATATTTCACCGATCTAGAACAAACACTCCAAAAATATGGAACCAAAAAATACCCCAAATAGCTGCAGCAATCTTGAGAAAGAAGAACAAAGTTGGAGGAATCACCATATCAGATATCAAGTTATACTATAAAGCCACTATATTCAAAACAGCCTGGTACTGGCACAAGAACAGGCATATGGATAAGTGGAACAGAACAGGGACCCCAGAAATCAACCCAAACCGTTATGCTCAATTAATATTTGACAAAGGAGACAAGAGCATACAATGGATTAAAGGCAGTATCTTTAATAAATGATGTTACGAAAACTGGACAGGTAGGTATATGTAAAAAAAATGAAACTAGACCACCAACTTACACCATATACAAGAATAAGCTCAAAATGGATAAAACACCTAAATGTAAGTCATGAAACAACTAAAACCTTAGAAGAAAATATTGGCAGCAAATCTCAGGCATCTCTCATAGCAATATATTTACAGATACATCTCCCAGGACAATAGAAACTAAGGAGGAAATAAACAAATGGGACTACATAAAAATAAAAAGCTTCTACACAGCAAAAGAAACCATCATCTAAGTGAAAAGAGAGCCCACTGCATGGGAGAACATATTTGCCAATGATACACCCAATAAGGGGTTAATTTCCCTTTATATAAAATATATAAGGAACTCATACACTTAATAAAAGGAAGACAAACAATCCAATTTAAAAATGGGTAAAGAAACTTCTCCAAAATGGACATACAGAAGGCTAGGAGACATATAAAAAAATGCTCGAAGTCATTAATCATTTGAGATATACAAATTAAAATAACAATGAGTTATCACCTCACACCTGTCAGAAAATCAACAAATGACAAGTGTTGGCAAGGATGTGGGGAATAGGGAACCCTAGTACACTGGTGGTAGGAATGCAATCTGGTGCAGCCACCTTGGAAAATTAAAAATGGAACTCCCATTTGACCCAGTGACCCCACTTCTAGGAATATATTCTAAGAAACCTGAAAAACCAATTGGAAAGAATATACCCACCTCTATGATCATGGCAGCACAATTCACAATAGCTAAGATTTGGAAACAATCCAAGGGACCATCAACAGATGAGTGGATAAAAAGCTGTGGTACTTTTATACAATGGAATATTATGCAGCTGTTACAAAGAAGAAACACACAGCCTTCCCAACAGCATGGATGGACCTGGAAAATCTTATGCTAAGCAAAATAAGCCAATCAGAGAAAGATAAGTATCACCTGATCTCATTCATATACGGATCTAATTAATAAAATAAACTGATGAACAAAATAGATCCAGAGACATAGAACCATGGAACTGACTCATGAATTTCAACAGGAAGGTGAGGATGGGGAGGTAGGGGAGAGAGATTAATGGAGAACTTATATGCATATATGTATAGCCCATGTACATGGACAATAGTGTGTCAAAAGCTTGGGAGGTGTAGGTGTGGGGATGAGGGGTCAATGGAGAAAAAAGATAACAAAGCAGACATCTGTAATACTTTCAACAATAAAGATAAATTTTTAAAATGAAAACAAATTAAAGATAAAGAACTTGCAGTATCTAAAAAAATGGATGCCATTTAAATTATTGAAAATTAATAGGGAATTTATGAAAAGTGTATTACAAAGCTATTAGAGGACTACAAAGATGTTAGTATAAATTCAAAGTATGCAAATTAAAAATACAGTTATTTGAGTAAAAGAGAAAGTTACCCAAAAATGGAAATGCAATTAAAGTGTGTTGTCTATCTCAGTAGAGAACAATATTTTGATAAGCAAAATAATGATTTTAAATAAAAATTTTGAGATTGTTGAGTTTGAAAAATGAAGAGGAGGAGGAAAATGGCATAAGAGCACAACAGTGTTTATCTGATACAACATACATTTAATGGTAATTAGTATTTATAATTCAAAGTATAGCAATTTTTATATATGCAGGCTAGGAAGGTAAATTCTAGAAGAAGCAACTCAGAGAGTTGAAAGTTATTTATATCAGGTTTAGAGCTTGAAGAAAAGAGACCATTAGTTTTATTGTTGTATTTACAAGCCTCTACAAACTATTTATTTAAAAAATATGATCAGTTACAACTGGTGAAAATTACAACTGATAAAAAAGTATATTTCTATAAGAATGTTGTACTTAGGATTATTTCAGCTAAAGCTAACTACTCTACTTTATGGAGTATCTCATTTGATGACTTCTAAACCAAATTAAAATCCTAAGACTATAATTGTCTAATTTTATTTTTTAATATTAATTAGCATTGTACCAAAAATTCTCGTAAACTTTTCATAGTGTCTCTTGGTTAAGACTTGAATTTTATATTCTCCACAAATATGTAAATGTGGATGTGGTAATTTGATAAAAACTTCTAAATTAGACCAGATGACAGCCAAGTTTCAAATCATGTATCCCTGCTCGCATAAGTTAAATGAGAAAGGGCCAAGAATGGGAACTTAAATCTGCTAGAGGAAGATGAAAACCTGTTTAAGTCACATTTTGATTTTCAATTTGCATGCTAGAATCATCTAAAGTGATTTGCTTATCACTTTAATATGTGTTCACATTCAAGTGGATGGCTATTTTTTAGTCATTATCCTCCTTATCAGGCATTACTGATAAAGGATATCCATTCTCTGCTTCTTGTAATTTTCATCCATTCTCCAACCTTGTACTTAAGTGGGACTCCAAATTATTATTTAAAAATTCTCTTTTAACAAAAGCTATAACCTTGTGTCATTCTCATTTCTTGCAATATTTAACCATATGCATCATTCCATCATTTTTCAAATATTACACTTTTGTGATTTCTATGGTTATCCCCCCCCCAATTGCTCCTCTTTTTCTTTCCTTACTTTTTTACTCAATTGTCTTGTCACAACTACTAGTATTTCTCTCCAGAATTTTTCTCTATAAAATAAAGCTTTTCTTATGGATTTCTTAACATTTCTTTTCTGATTTTCAAATATATACCTCAGCATATAATACTTTAAAACACGATCTATAATTGCTTAAAGAATATCTCTACAGAAAAGCCACTTCAATTTAAAAACATGTGTGTTATGAAGGTTTTATAAGTACTAAATTATTTAATCCTAATAAAAATCACATGAGGAGGCAATATTATTCTTATTTTGCAATTTAAGAAGTAGAAGCTTAGAATGATTAAGCAACTTGTCCAAAGTCACAAACCTAGTGTCATTGAGAGGGTTAACTTGAAATGCAGGCAGACAGGGCAGGGATCAGTGGAAAACAAAGGCAGGTGGAGCATAGGCAGGTGGGCTCCCGGCAGTTTGAGCAGCCTCATCCCAGGAACCAACCAAGCAGAAATAATCAAATGTTTCCGGACTCAGAGCGGGAGGCATGGGAAACCAAGGGGGGCCTGTGGCAACAAGGTGTATGTGCGCATAGAAGTAGAGAAAGTTCCGCACAAGGACAGAGAAGGAACATAGAAACAGGGAAGTTTCGGCCCATTTCTGGGCAAAAACAATTGAGGGAATCAATTAGGTGCGGACACAGGTAGACATAGAGCAGGCTTGTAACAAATATATACCCCTGGACTACAAGGCGTCAGTGGGCAGCCCATTATTGGGTCCCCCTTCCCTTGCGGGGAGTCTGAATCTGCTTGTAATAAATTTTCCACACTTTTGCTTAAATCTCCTGGTCCCCGGAAGTCATTCTTCAGTGTCACAAGACATGACCCTGGGGGGAAAAAACCCTTGGCTCACCAGTCCAGTTATCAATGGGAAGATTGTATATCCACAATCCATGATCTTTTTTTTTTTTAAACAGTGAAGATGTTATTCATTATGCAAGCATTTCTTAATCACCCTGGTTTGAGACACTGTGTTAGGAAGGTCGTACAATGGAGACTAAAGCAAGAGTCTCTGCTTGGAACATGTGTATGTGTACACACACACACACACACACACACACACACACACACCTGGCTCTGTGCCCTAGGAAACTCCTCTTCTCTCCCAAGTTCACAGTTCTAAAAACACATCTTTTGCGAAGCCCCCTCCTGCTTCCCTCTACAGTTGGGAGTTTTTTCATAGCACTTTATTTGTGTATCTCTTTTAGCACTAACCATATTTTGTTATAATTACTTCCTCCTTATTTGTTTGTATTTATATATTTTATTAGTTTTCCCCTTCCCCTCTGAAAAAGCTTTTGGTTTGTTGACTTTTGCTATTTTTTCTTTGTTTTCTATTTCATTAGTTTTTGCTTTTATCTTTATTATTTCTTTTCATACACTTTCTTTAGGTTTACTCTGTTGTTCTTTTTCTGGTGTCATGATCTCATTTATTACTATATGATAGCCATGTTCTGAACACATTTAAGCAAAGGAGATGCTCTGCTCATTTGTTTTATCCATTAACATAACAAGATATTTATCCCTCAAGATTGAAACTGTACAATTATCTGGTAATGTATGTACTATGAACAATATTAACCACATGCCCTTGGTTTTGCCTATAAGATAGTTTTCACATCTTCCATGTTATCTTCACTGCCACCATCAATATAGTTCCAAGCCTTCATAATTTAATAACAGATTCTTAATTGGTCCTTCCTCCAATGACCATCAGTTCCCTTCCTCCTTTCCTTTCTCCCTTCCTTTCTTCCTCTATTTCCATTTTGCTTCATGTTGCCTAGGAGATTAATTCCAACTTCCTCCCTATGACATGCAATATAAAAGCTCTGCTTCAGGCTTTAGGTGCCTATGAGGATCTCCAGTATTCATATTTACAACTAAGTCTTTACTCTCCTTTTAATAAATTTTATTAAATTTATTGAGATTGCACTGATTAATTAGATTTCAAGTGTACAATTCTATAATACATCATTTGTATCTTGTATTGTGTGTTCACCAGCCATAGACTAGTCTCCTTCTGTCACCATCTATACCCTCTTTTACCGATAATCTCCATACTGATGTCTATGTCTACAAATTGCTGTTTTTTTGTTTAATCCCTTCACCTATTTCATTCAGCCCCCTCGCCCCCAACTACTTCACCCAGCTCCCCACAGTTGTCAGTCTGTTCTCTGTGTGTATGATTAAGTCTTTCCTCTTATCTCCTGTGGGCCTCTTTGTCCTCACAATTCTTTGATAGCTGGGCTTTATCACCAAGCCTGCCTTCTATAGTCTCTGTTTCTCAGGCTCCTCTGTCAAGTTACTCAAGATACATTTGGCCAATGAGAGACACAGACCCCAAAAATAAATAAATAAATAAATAAATAAATAAATAAATAAGTGTGAGTGTATGCACTTTTCTCTCCTTTCTCGACCTTAGGCAGATGCTGTTGCATTTCCTCTGTGTATCCAAGGCAAAAAATTCACAAAATAACCCCAGGCCCTGCACTCCAAGAAAACCTCTGACTCCATTACTACAGTTTTGGGATGATGAGCAGATCATGCTGTTGGTAATCCCTGGGTTGTCCAACAGTCCCTTATGTGGTTTCTCATACAGGCATAGTTTGAAGGTAGTGCAGGTTCAGTTCTAGACCACCACAATAAAGCAAATGTTGCAATAAAGTGAATTGGGATTTTTTTTTCTGTTGGAGGGTCTTGCCTTCACTTTGTGAAAAATGCAGTATCCATGAAGTGTAATAGATCAGATACAGCAAAACAAGCTTGTCTTTATTCTGTTTGCATCAAATGCCTTATGCTAAATTTTCTCTATTTAAATACTTAGTTTTTGTTTGCCATCCTTGAAAAGAGAAGAAAACAAACTGAAATCCTTCAAATCTTACTTTTTCAACATAGGTTTTCCAGTCTTTATTTCTCTGAAATTTCTATGGAATTAATTGTCAAAATGATTGACTTCAGCGCTTTATATTTTTGAGTTTAGTTTGCTTGCCATAACACGCCTGCATGCTTCGCTGACACTAGGTTTTCAAATTCAGAGAAATGGCATAATATGTCTTCTACAGTCATCATAATGCTATATGCATGCAGTAAAGTTCAGTGGACAGATTTTCATAAGGAAACAAAAAAAATCTAGAAATTTTATGACTTCTATTTTTTATCACCTAAATTTGGATGTTATTCAACTTTTCTAAGCCTTAGTTCCTTCATTTCTAATGCATCAGTGATAGTATTAATATCCCCTACAACATTTAAGTAGAACAAAATGGTGTATAAAGGGACATTGCTGAGGATGAAATATTTCCAGGACTAAGCTTGATGACTACTGTATGCATACTCTTTACCATTGCATTCTTCCACAACATGCCTGAAGATATTTCTACAGTAGCATTTCATGCTGCTGATTAAGTGCTTAAAAACCTGCTTATATCAAAGAGAAAAACATAGATTAACATTTTGAAAACACTTACAGAGAACATACATAAATATAAAACCTCAGATTAACAATATTAACTGGTTGTCATTCTTTACTGTTCTGTTGTCCTGTGAAAGTATAATAAACCTAAAGGAGTATAGTTCCTTACAATAAAAACAATGAAGGGATGTTTGCAAGCAAGAATGGGGGGGGGAACATGAGAAATAATTAGTAAACATTGAATTCTACTAAAAGATGATCCTGTTCTTTTCCCTGTTCATTACTCCTTTTAATTTAGTGTTTACCTCATGAGGCTTATATTCCATTTGCATAAGTCAAATAAAAAAATTATTTATTTATAAAATAAAGTGATGATCAATATAAGGAAAAAGAGAACAAGGAAGGGGGAAGAAGGCTGTGAGATGCAGGTTACAGTGATATAGTGAGGATTGGACCTACTTGCATATATGTATGAGGCTGAACTCAGACACACTGCGAGGAAGGGATCACTATATAATCAAATCCATTAAGAGAAAGAACATCCAAAACCAACTTGAATGTTCTCATAGTTAAAAAGAAAAAAATGTGCAGTAAAGGCATACAGTCTAAAAGGAGACCTGGGCCAGTTTCTAAAAAGAATCTATGAAGACTGAAAAATACTTGCTTTAAATATAAGATATCAGGATGATACTTCAGCGTAGGTAGAGGTGGGCAAACTTTTTGACTCGAGGGCCACAGTGGGTTCTTAAACTGGACCGGAGGGCCGGAACAAAAGCATGGATGGAGTGTTTGTGTGAACTAATGTAAATTCAAAGTAAACATCATTACATAAAAGGGTACGGTCTTTTTTTTTTTTTTTTTTTAGTTTTATTCATTTCAAATGGGCCAGATCTGGCCTGCGGGCTGTAGTTTGCCCTCGGCTGGCTTAGAGTATAAACTACAAATAGCCTTTGTGCATTGAGTGATTACCAGCTTCCAGGCAGTGTTTTAACTGTATTGACTTTGTAAATTAAATGCATTGTGCAATTCTATGAGGTTTCAGGTTAGCACTTCTATTGTTCCAAAAAACGGGTCTCAGAGAGATTCAGCAACTTGATCAAAGTGAAATAAATAGGAAATAAAAGAGTCTGATGCTGAAGCCGGTTTGGCTCAGTGGATAGAGCGTCGGCCTGTGGACTGAAGGGGCCCAAGTTTGATTCCGGTCAGGGGCATGTGCCTGGGTTGCGGGCACATCCCCAGTGGGAGATGTGCGGGAGGCAGCTGATCGATGTTTCTCTCTCATCGATGTTTCTGACTCTCTGTCTCTCTCTCTTCCTCTCTGTAAAAAATCAATAAAATATATTTTAAAAAAAAAAGAGTCTGAGATTCAAAGTGAGGTAGTTGGTTCTATAGCTTGCACTCTTCTGCCAGCTCCAGCATGGCTGATATCACATAGATCAAGTAACTATAAAGCCCAATTTAATAACCTGGCCCCCCTTTTAAGCTAAAGGTCCCCTCAGAAGTCAGATAGTATGTCCACTAACAGAGAATACATCCTTGTGACTCACAGAATGCTGCATAGCTCAATGTGATACTTTCCTTTTAGGGTGGCATTAGAATAATATTTTCAAATATGTGTTCTGGTGCAAGCTGACTGAGTTTTTTAATCACTGATTTGCCTCTTATAAACTACACTAGAGGCCCAGTGCACAAAAATGTGTGCACTCAGAGGGGAGGGGAGGGCGTCCCTCAGCCAGGCCTGTGCCCTCTTGCAGTCTGGGACCCCTCAGGGGATGACCACCTGCTGGCTTAGGCCCACTCCCTGGGGGATTGGGCCTAAGATGGCAATCAGACATCCCTCTGGAAGCCCTGCAGCCCTTGGTGGATGTCCACTTGCCAGCGAGGAGCAGACCTAAACTGCAGTTGGACATCCTTAGCGCTGCTGAGGAGGCAGTAGAGGCTCCCGACACCACCGCTGTACTGGCAGCCATCAGCCTGGCTTGTGGTTGAGCAGAGCTCCTCCCTTGTGGGAGCTCACTGACCACCAGAGGGACATCACCTGCATTGAGAGTCTGCCCCCTGGTGGTCCGTGTGTGTCATAGTGACCAGTCATTCCGTCTTTCTGCTGCTAGGGTCAGTTTCCATATTACCCTTTTACTATATCGGATAGAGGCCGGGTG
>NW_006285793.1:179829-182341 GCF_000327345.1 Myotis davidii
GCTGCGTGGCTGCTGGCCGCCATCTTAGTTGGCAGTTAATTTGCATGTCATCCTCATTAGCCAATGAGAAGCATGTTGAAGGTGCGGTTAATTACCATGTTTGTCTATTATTAGATAGGATGATGTTGGGCAACTTCCCTTATGTTCTCTATGTCACTAGCAATTAAACTCTAAAAGGCAACGATAGTACCTAGTAATTAAATAAGATATCTGTTATTCAATAAATGTAATTAGCTTTTATTAATAGAAATCCAATATTTAGCCAACCCTGAAAATAAAACAAGGAAACTAGTCATTATAAACTGTAGGGCGTGGTTATAGGGTTAAGCCTCGGACTGACCTGTTGGCAAAGTCACAAACAAGTCCCAGCTTAGAGGGCACAGCCCTCTTAGCATAATTAAGCTTGACCTTATGAAGCCCCCTTGATCTTATCTAGATAGCTAATGGGCTGAGGGAGGTGCAGCAAGTGATGCCAATACAAGTGGAACTCACAAGAACAGTGTAACTATGGTAACCACTACCTTGTTTACCTCTGACTATAAAATAAAGGCTTAGCTTGCCTGTGGATCTCTCTCTGTGGCCTCAGCCAGGCACAGGAAGATCCACCTAGACCCAGCTTATTCTCTCTGTCATTTCTTCATCCTTTCGCCTCCCTCACTCAGGGTTTTGAACCCTTGGCTGAGCTGGCTAAGCACAATAAACTACCTGCGGAAAACCATTAGAATGATTGATATATGTTCCATTAAAATGTTCTGAAACCTTTTTTTCTGTACTGAGATATAATTGACAAATAAAAATTATAAATATTTATGGAGCACAACATGATGTTTTGATATATGTATATATTGCAAAATGGTCACCATAATCAAGTTAACCAAATACTCATCACTTCAATAGTTACCATTTGAGTGTGTCTGTGGTGAGAACACTTAAAATGTATTACTCTTAATAAATTTCAAAGATACAGAACAGCATTGTTCTTTCTTCCCCCCGTTCAGCCATGCTATATCTCAGGTTGGAAATTTAGTCCACTCATATTTACAGCAATTATTGATAGGTAAGGACTTACCACTGCAACTTAGTTGTTTTTCTTCTGTTTTGTAGTTCTCCTTCTGTTGTTTTTCTTTATGGATTAATGATTTTTTTTCAGAGTGATGTGTGTTGATTCTTTTCTCCTTATCTTTTGTATGTCTACTGTATTTGTTTTTGTGTGGTTAACATGGGGTTCACATTACATGCTTTAGAGCTATTGAAGTATTTTTTTAAAAACTGATAACTTCAATTGCATACAGAAATTGACACATTTTGCCCCCCATGCATACACTTTATGTAATTGCTGTCATATATTTTTTTTATCTTTCCACAAACAAATTTCTGCAGTTAGTTATTTCTACTGCTTTCCTCTTTTATGTGCTACCATTCCAGTGTTACAACATTCTACATTTGTCATTATATTTACCTTTAGTAGTGAGATTTATCCTTTATATACTTTCATGTTATTGTTTAACATCTTTTCATTCTATCTGACGATCTCCCTTTAGCACTTATTGTAAAGCAGGTCTAGCAGTGACAAATTTCCTCAGTACATCTTGAAGTGACTTTAGTGCTCCTTTATTTTTAAGGGACATTTTTACCAGGTAAGGTATTATTTGCTAGCAGACTGGTTTTTTTTAGTTCCTTAAATATATCATCCTAACCTCTTCTCTGCAAAATTATGCACCTGCTATATGATGGGTCATGTTCTAGACAATGGATATATAGCAGTGAAAACCAAAGTTTCTTCTTTTGTGGAGATTATACTTTGGTGTATGTTGGGGAGATGGAAAGATAATCAGTATAGAAGCAAAAGTAATGAGGTAATTTCTGAGACCAATATTTATAGACAAAATCAGATGAATAATGTTACAAAGAGTGATTCATGATGAGAGCAAATTATTTTACATAGAGTATAAGACAGTAAGATATACTAGTAAGCATAAATTTGTATACGAGATCAATATAAAAGAATAGAGAATTCATAAATAAACCACACAAATTTAAGTAACTAATTACCAAAAGTACAAAGGCAATTCCATTAAGAATGTATTGTGTTTTCACCATAGATATACATATAAAAAAGTGGTATTTGCTCCAAGCCTTAAACCATAGATAAAACTTAACTAATAACTTTAATAAAAATTATTAATGTAACAATACAAGACCTAAAACTACAGAATTTCCTTTTGCATGTAATTTTGTGGCTTTTTCCTTTTCTTCTGAGGTGTAAACAGGGTTTGGCTGTAGATTCCGGGGTGGTACTATTGCCAGTACTTCAACCGGCCCTACTGGTCTTTTTGAAGTCTCTTTGGCTGTTTTGTCTGCAAACCAGTTCCCTCTTGCTTCTGGGGAGTCCCCTTGTCTTACATACATAGAGGTGGAAATACTTAGTTACATCTGGCAGTGCCAATGGGCCCATCATCCTTGCTCTGCTTATGTCTGACTAACTGCCTACTATATTACCTCAAGGATCCTG
>NW_006285794.1:0-1392 GCF_000327345.1 Myotis davidii
GAATCCAGCAGCACGAAAGGAGTACCATGACAGCACCACAGACGATGCCGCACTTGTTCCTGACAGGCACAGCAGGGCAGTCAGCAGAGGTCTCATCACTGCACACACAAAGCATGCCAGTAGACACAGGCTAAGTCAGCGCAACCGCACAGCTCTGCACACTGCAATCGAAACTCACGCATGCACACATGCAGTGCACCATCCGCACAACACCAGCAGTTCCAGACAGGCCTTCTATCGCACCAAGGACGCATGCAAGGGCAAAAGGACAGCACGCACAGTTCCACAGCAAGTGACGCCACTGCAGTAATTGCGAGCACAAGTAAGGAAGGGGTTTCTCACCAGACGGAGTCGTCACCATCCATGAAGAAATGAGCAGGGCAGAAGCACCCCAGCCAACGTAAGGAAACCAATGGGGAAACCTCTCCCTGGTAATCAGGGAATGCCTGTAGCGAAGCCTGCCTCATAGGAAAGGCAGAGGAGACACCCTGCCAACAGCAGTGCTGGTTTCCATCCGCAGAACTTCCATGGGTCCCCAAAGGCATGGACATAGTCGGCAGAGAAGGAATGACACGGAGACAGCCGTGGTCTGTTGATCTGCAGCCTGACCAGGATCTGCATCCACAGTCTGCAGCCAAGTTCTGAGTAGAATCTACAGCCAGGTTCTCTGTCCATATTGCCTCGCTAGGCTCTCCAGCAAGGATCTCCAACCGGGCTCTGGTCACGTTCTAGTCAAGATCTCTTTGCCTGTTCTATGTCCATTGTGCACCCAGGCTCTGTGACTAGGCTCTGTGTGCAGACTCTGCATCCTGTTGCAATGTCACACCTGAATTTATACCAGGTGATTGCAATCCTATCAGTGTCTATTCCAATCCTTGGGGCGTTTCTTATCTCCATTCTAGGGAGTAAGGATTATGTAGCCCAAGCATAAGTTCCTGAAGTTGAAGTGATTAAGCACCCGCCTGTCACCGAGGGAAGGGGTTATACTCCCTCCATAACCTCAGGGGAATTTTCCTTAGGGGGTGAAACGACATATCTCATTTAGGAAACCTTGGCTAAAACAGGTAGCGCTTAGGGAAGCAGAAATCACAACAACAGCATGCCATATACGTCAGTTCCCTGGAAACATGTGCTGTGCAGACGCTTCATCCCTGCAGCGACCATGCCAAGCAGCAAGGGTGGACAAAACCCACAGGAACAGAAACCACGTGGGCGGGATACCTGACAAACGCACAGACAAATCCAACGTTTGTCAGCAAACGAAGCAAGGCCAAGAGGAAGGCGAGACCAGATCACAGTCTCCCAGTTAGCAGACACAAGTGGACACAGTAGAATGCCGCCCCCACTGCTTCCCAAACACAAGCCGCCCTGGGAATTTTCACTGGAAAAGAC
>NW_006285794.1:1614-3010 GCF_000327345.1 Myotis davidii
AGAAGCAGAGGACAGAGCAAGGGGGGCGCTTTGAAGACGTCTTTGGGGAATGACCATCAGTAGTGGAGCCCGACCACGGAAGCACAGAGGCTGAAGGAAACCCTCTGGCACAGGTCATTCTCCGCCATAACCTGTGCAGGGCAGCGTGGAGGACTGCGGTCGATGGGCAGCAAGCCCATATCGCAGACACCGTCAGCGCAAGCCATCTGCCACAATCCACAGTGTACTGTACAGACAGGACAGAAGTCAGAGCACTGCACAGGGCTCTGCTACAAACAATGCTGAAGTCAGCCTGGGCTTTGCTGGAGCAGCAGTCGTCACGTGCTCACCGCGGGAAAGCAATCAAACCGTTGCAGGAGAGCAGCACTGACGGCCGTGAACGGTGACTCCAAACCCACTCTGCAGGCCTGAGTCTATGATCCACGGCAGTAGCGAGAGCACCATGTGGAATGGATCACCACACAGTGGCCAGGAAAGGAGACAGGCCGGCACAGGAGCGAGCACGGGGGAATCCAACCCGGACCCACCGCAGTCGCCAAGCCTTTGGTGCACGGCGATGATAATGCGCATCAGCAAAGATGCCCAAGCGGAGAGTGAGCAGATGCTGACATGAAATCTCAGCATAAGGAGAGACTGAGGCAACGCATTGGAGATGAAACAGGGACACCTCCCAGGACAGGCCACTGTGCACGACATGGCTGCCCGCCCCAGAGAAGGCAGGGCGGACACATGCACATGCGTGGAATTGGTGAACAAGGCAGCACACCGCAGCCACCAATTCTCCGGAAAGCCGTGGGGGTCACGTGACCCGCAGAAGTGGAGGCACACGACGGAACACGGCCACTTTTGTGCTACACCTGGAAATACCTCTGCCATCACCCAGCTGTAATCAGAATGCAAGGATCCAAGCAGCAGCAACACACTATCATGCCGAGAGGATCACCCTCACACCAGTGGAAGCAACCACCCCAAAGTACGAACCGCAGACACAGAGAAAGAAGCAGAAGCGCTTCTTCAGAATCTCGTCCAGGGTCAAGGGGGGATATGTCGGCAGCCTTCCAAACACACGCTCACGAAAGAGAGGAGGGAGAAGGCAGGCCCATCCATCACAGAATGCACAGATGCACAGGCGACTGTCAAAGGCCTGCCGAATGGATATCCCATTTGGCCTCATGCATGGGAGCACAGAGTTCCGGATGTGGGGCTTCCGCGGCTTGGAGCACTGGCAGGACCAAGCGGTCAACGTGCAGGAACGCACCACGACATGCAATCTTGCCATAAACAACACGCATGCACACAGAACAGAAACGATGACAGTAAATGCGGAACTCGGCGGGACACTGCCCATGCTACGAGGGGATCCTACGCAATGGGCCAGCAGTGTACCTCATGGTAA
>NW_006285795.1:0-20210 GCF_000327345.1 Myotis davidii
ATGCTCAACCACTGAGCTACGCTGGCCAGGCTAGAACAAATTCTTAGTAATTTGAAATAGGCTAGCTAGACCCAGGCTGCAGTTAATTTGCAGTGTTTCTGAAGAAGAAATTCAGAAAGTAATTAATTGAAGTAATAGTATAAGAAGAATGTTTCACCTTAAGCAGATAAACTCCTTTAAAAAACACTTTAGAAACATTTTGGTGGTTGTTATATGAACTTTCATTCATTACAAGTCAATTAATAAAACAGACCCAGCAGGGCTGCTTTTTGGCAGCAGTTTGTAACCAATTACTTGGAGTTGGATAAACAGTAAACATTCTTACACTCATGCATATGGTAAAATCATCTGATCTTTGAGGAAATCAAAGGACTGTTTAAAACATTGCATAATTACAACATGTCAGTAGCTTTTAACCACGAGTTAATTAGACATTCCCAAGAGAGGGGAGATTCCCAAGGAAAGAGGAAGGCTGGTTTTAGTGGAAGCAAGGAACTAAAAGGCAGGCAGACTGTGCTACTTTTTAAATGAAACTTACTTGTGAAGGGATAGAGAGAGAAATAAAAGAGGAGAGAGAAGAAGAGAGACTGAGATAGAGTAAGAAAGAGAAAGAGAGAGGGAGGGAGGGAGGGAGAGAGAAGGAATGAGATATTTGAGCATATAGACTTGAGAGGGAGTGGTGTTTATTATTATTTTTTAAAATATATTTTGATTGATTTCAGAGGGGAGGGAAGTGGGAGAGAGATAGAAACATCCATGATGAGAGAGAATCATTGACTGGCTGCCTCCTGCAAGTCCCCTCACTGGGGATCGAGCCCACAACCTGGACATGTGCCTTTGACCAGAATTGAACCTGGGACGTTTCAGTTTGCAGGCCGACACTCTATCCACTGAGCCAAACCGGCGAGGGTGGTGTTATTATTTTTAAGGTAGAAGGGACCTGGGTGAATGTCACTTGGAATGGCTGCGGGGAAGGAGCTGTGCAGAGAGGAATAATGCAGGACAGAGAAGAAGCTCAAAGTAATGGTGTTGGAGGACATGGAGAAGCTGGGATCTAGCTCACAGGGTGTAGTTTCAAGAGGGGCTTGCTTTCTTTGAGACTAGAAGGAGGAATGTGAGGAGACATGGGGTTGTAGGTATACTTGTAGATGCTGCTGGGATAAAATTTTAAAGAAATAATGACTTTATTATTTGCATTGAGCACCTGCCTAGGACCATTTTTTTTTTCATCTCTAATCATAAACCTGTCATTGACTTGTGACCCATGATTTTTTCTAAATGTTTCAGGGTGCCCCTTATGGTAAATTATGTTGGCCAGTCAAGATATATTTTATAAGAGGAAAAATGTGAAACACTGACTTGCTCATATATGTGCTCTACTCATTGAAATTAAGCTTGGTGGGTCTGGTTGAGAAATCTTTTATCCTTTTGTCAGGAAATCCGACTTATTGATTATGAGAAAATGGTGGATCACAGAGGAATCCGGGTTGTGGCGTTCGGACAGTGGGCCGGTGTGGCAGGTAGGTGTGTGGGCGTTGACATCACCGTGTCTACATTGGACTGTGAATGACAGTGTGTGCTTTTTCTTTTTTGTGGCAAAGAGATGGAAGTGTCCATTTTCACCAATAAAAATAAACGTGAGGGTGCATCTGAGGGTGATGACTATTAGGGGCTAGAATAACAAAGTAAATCATGAAAATATGTTTTTGATAAAAATTAAAAAGAAAAAGAGGGCAGGGAGAAGGAAAGCAGCTGTAGATAGGCTCTGACTTTCTCAGTAGTTCTGTTTGGAAGACTAGGCGGGGAGGTCAGTTTGGTGATGAGAACTTGGGGAGTAGAAGAAAGGGACAAAGAGGAAAAAGCTACGGGGCAGGAGCAACAAAAGAGAAAAATATAGGAGGGATAGAAGCTGGAGTTTAGGTAAAAACTCTACTTGATTTTTCAGTTAGTACTTTGAACCTTGTTTAGTCAAGAAACACCATGTGGTATAACTGTATCATATTAGAGTACCTGAAGGTCCGTTATCCTCAGAATAAGTAGAAAGAAATTTGTAGGGACATAGGATACTAACACACTACCATCCTCCCTGATAAAAGTGACAGTCATTGAGCACTTCTCAAATTGCACAATACATATTCTTTTCAAGTCATGTGGAACATTCACCCAGATGGTCCACAAAACAATTCTTAATTAATTTAAAAGATTTGAAATCATGGAGTATGTGCTCTATGGTAAAACTGACTTAGAAATTATAATTGCAATGGGGGGAAAAAGGAGACATATGTACTACTATTTGTAATACTTTAAACAATAAAATAAAATTTAAAAAATAAAAATAAATTTAAAAAGAAATTATAATTGAAAGTAAACTAGAAATTTTCCAAATATTTGAAAAAGAAATGATGTATTATTGGATAACCCATTCAAGAGTCAAGAAGAAATCACAGGACAAATTAGAAAATATTTTTAATTGAATAAAAGTTTAAAAACAGCATGCCAACGTTTTTGGGATGTGGATAAAGTGGTGCTTAGAAGGCAATCTATAGCATTTAATGCTTTTATTAGAAAAGAAGAAAGTTCTCAAGTTAATGATCTAAACTTCCATCTTAAGAAGTTAGGAAATGAACAAGAAATTAAACCAAAAACAAATAGAAGAAAGGACATAATAAAGGTAAGAGAGAAAAATCAGTGAAATCAAAAGCTGATTCTTTTAAAAAAATATTAATAAAATTGATAAATCTTTAGTTAGGTTGGTTAAAAAAAGAGAGAAGACACTATTTACCAATATTAGGAACCCAAGAGGGAACACACTATATATCTTACAAACATTAAAAGGATAAGAGAATATTATAAATAGTCCAAGAAATTTGACAATGGCAATAAAATAGACAAATTCTTGAAAGACACTAATTACCAAATCCAACTCAAGGAGAAATAAAAAACTTGAATGTCAATGTACAAAATAAATACCATACATAAACACTTAAGGGAAATGAATTATTTTTTGTAGAGACTTATTTATAGTATCTTCATTCATAATAGGCTAGAAACAGTCCAAATGTCCATCAGCACAGGAACAGATAAAGAAATAAAATGGAAAACTCAGCAATAGAGAGAAGCAAACTGCTGATACACCCAAAGTATGTATGGATCTCAAGAACATTGAGCTGAGTGAAAGCTGACACACAAAAAATATATACTTCACACATTTATATGAAACTGTAGAAGGAACTAATCTATACAGACAGAAATAGATCAGTAGTTGTTTTCGGCTAAGGGTTGGTGAGGATTGACTGGGGTGATGGAAATATTCTTATCTTGATTATGTTAGTGGTAATGTGGGTGGATACATCTGTGGCTGTGTTTTATTGTGTATAAATTATCCATTTAAAAGTTGATTTCAGAAAAAAGATAAAAGAACATTTTGTAGGACAGGAAAAGTATATTCCAACAAAGAAGAAAAGAATGGGTGCTGAGGACTTTGCTACAGGCAGCTGAGTTTTTATTTTTGGGGGGACATCCAAACTGAGAAATCCGTAAGGTGGATGGTTAGGTCTTGAAATAAAAATATCTGTGTTAGAGATCCAGATGTGGTGTCATCTGGATACAGAGAGTACTTGGAATTTAGGACCGGATGAAGTTAGCTAAGGGGAAAAACGAGAGATTGAAGAGAAGAGGGCCCGGGACAGAATCCTGAAGCTAGCTAGCTGATTAATTTTTAAGGCAAAGGCAGAGGACACTAATGTAAAAGGAATGGACATGGGATACTGAGGGAAGGGGACTCTGACAAAGGGGCTCTTCATTGACAAATACCTCTGACAAGCACGTCAAGATCTGAAGTGTCCACTAAGTTTGGTTATTTGGGTCACTAAAATTGCTAATAGGGGTCAGGGGTCAATGGTGACTGTTTTCATTTGTGGGGTTTTTTTTTTTTTTTTTTTTGGTATGGCAGGAATGGAAGAGTGTTTAAATGTTGATAGGAATAAACCAATAGACAGTGATAATGAAAAGAATAATTCAAGAGTGGATTCCTTCGAGAGGCAGGAAGGCATGGGATCTGGAGCAAAGGTGGGGCGATTACCCGTAGAGAAGAAGAGGGACACTCATTCCATTGCAGCAGGATTGAAAGCGGAAGGGAGGGCGGGCATGAAGCTGGCTCAGTGCCTTTGATCGCAGAAAGCTGAGGGTTTGGATAAGATGAAGGCCTCTCCCAGAGCTGAGATGCTGTGGTCTGTGCTTCCTCAGAGCCCTGAGTAGGTTGGAGAACGGGCAGAGAGAGCAGGTCCAACTTCTCCCAACTAATGGCCTTTCTGTCGGTCTGATTCTACAATAGGGATGATCAACATTTTGCACGGAATGGGTTTAAGGCTCCTTGCTTTGGGACATCACACACCTTTTATGGTGAGAAGTTGATTTTATTTTTTTTTAAGTACATATCACACTTTTAGAGTAGGAAAATGTCTCAAGTGGTAGACTAACTTGAATTGTGTGCTTGCTTTCAGCACATTGGCATGGCTCATAACTATAGGAACAGCAGCCAGGCTGTGCAAGCTGTCCGTGATGCTGGCTATGAAATATCTCTGGGTTTGATGCCCAAGTCGATAGGGCCCCTAACATTTGTGTTCACAGGGACTGGTAATGTATCGAAGGTAAATCCCTCCTGTCTTGTTTCTGTAAAGCAGCCTGAAACTCTAAGAGGGTGTGGGCGTGTCGTGAGCATTTCAGAGCCCCACTTTTTCATAAATGGGCATTCTGTTTGGGGTACTTTCCTTACTTATGTATGAACCTTTACTATAGGAAAGAGCAGTCATAGTCTAAACTTATGTTCTATGTTTTTAGTTGATTCCAAGCTGTGAGAGGTTTTGCATGCCTTTCCCCCCTTTTTAGAGGGAAAACTCATTTTTAATGGTGTAAAGCTCTGTTCTTAGGGTGGTCTGTTTTACCTCCATCACTGAGATATCCAGAAGTTTGGACGTTACCCTAGGCTGTAAATTTTTCAAGATGACTTGGAGTTTTGCTAATCGGATGCATTTAAGACTGGAATTAATACTTTCTTCTTCTGGGATGATTTAGAGGATGCATTTGTAGACACCACCCCCCCCCAAGAAACTTATAAAATAGATCTTTCTTTAATGAAAATATTTTACAAAGAGGACATCACTATCTGTATTATGCTGTGAGATAGGGGCCTAATTTTTGGGTAGGAAATATAGTTTCCCCACTTGAAATAATTTCTGCAACAGACCAAAAAGTAAATAGAAATACTTTATGGTGCTCTCATTTCTAAATACTCTTGTTTCTGGGCTGAATGTCTTAGATAATAAATTAAAGCCCCTTTCAGTGCATGGTGTTCACACTGTTTGCTGTGAGCAAAAACCTCATCTGTACTCCTTGTCGCAGTCCTGGTCGCAGGGCGGGACAAGTGGAGCTGTATAATTGTGGGGAAGATGAGTTAGAATCTTTGCATAACATCATGTTGGCTCTCTTCCTATTTGTTTTTAGATTTTTACTCATGTGTTATTTACAGGGGGCCCAAGAAATCTTCAATGAACTGCCCTGTGAATACGTAGAACCACATGAATTAAAAGAGGTTTCCCAAACTGGAGGTAAGAGGGGGAGGGTGGCTGTGTGTATTTTTTACTGTTTTCTTTTTTAACAGTGTCTGTGTTACAGTATTTTATCACTGTCAATCTTTATCATTTGTCACCCACGTTACTAATTTCCTTTCTCCTCTGCAAGACCTGAGGAAAGTGTATGGAACGGTGATAAGTCGCCATCATCACCTCGTCAGGAAGACAGATGGTGTATATGACCCTGTGGAATATGACAAATACCCTGAGCGCTACAGAAGTCGTTTTAATACCGATGTGAGTAGCACACTCAGCTTCTGAGCTGGTTGCTCACGGTACACCATAGCCAGGCTGTTTTCAGGAGAGAGATTATGGATGCGTACATTGCTTTTTAGTTCCTCATGTTGACTTGCGGTGAGACCCTTGGATGTTATGACTTGGGCGAAGGCGCTGTTGGCTTTTATTGACATTTGCAGGGGCCTTTGCTGAGTGGTTTTGGTGGTTTCTGTGGCTGTGCCCTTTATTTCACTGACACTGTTTCTTCTTCAGGTCTGTATGTGCCCAATAGCTCTAAACATTTCCTGTGGATTGTTATTTTCTGTGTTTATCCTGGACTAGCTTGTACTGTTGGCAAAGCACAGTGTCTATGAGGTTTGATTTCAACATAGATTTATTCCTTCCAGGCCATGAACTCAGCCAGCTGTCTTGAAATGCATGCCATTGATTATAGCGCTCCAGGTTCAAACAGTGAGGCTATAGATTTACAGCGGTTCTCAACCTGTGGGTCGTAACCCCTTTGGCGGTCGAACGACCCTTTCACAGGGGTCGCCTAAGACCATCCTGCATATCAGATATTTACTTTATGATTCATAACAGTAGCAACATTACAGTTATGAAGTAGCAACGAAAATAATTTTACGGTTGGGTCACAACATGAGGAACTGTATTTAAAGGACCAGAAGGTTGAGAACCACTGCTATAGAAGCATAGACCCATCCCCCGTGTACAAAAAAGTTACTTTCAATTAAAATCCTTCCGATGGGAGCACACTGGATTCATAAGGGCCACATGTTTGTATGTTCTGTAGTCATTGGTCATGCAACCATCCTCTTCAAAAGAAATCAACAGAAAATAAAACAAAAGTACGGGCATATATGGTGAGAAGAAATATTGTATTTAAATAATTTTGAATATGTTTCAACAACATAGAATTTTTAGATTCTGGCATGAAATGTAATGCTTAGCATGTAAAGCATGTTATAGGAAGAGCATCTTACCTGTAACTTGCACATTCCTGAGACACTTGAGAAAGAAATACTATGAAACTAGACTCAGACTGAAAAAGTTTGCATCTAGTAA
This sequence comes from Myotis davidii, assembly GCF_000327345.1. NCBI lineage: Eukaryota > Metazoa > Chordata > Mammalia > Chiroptera > Vespertilionidae > Myotis > Myotis davidii. Next base: position 6,930 of record NW_006285795.1, read on the forward strand.
ATTTCCATCCCTTCTGTCTTTCCCAGTCACAGAAGTATCGGTGATTGGCTGCCTCCTAAAACTTATAATGACCTAGTTACCATGTACGCATGTATGTAGTGCGTTTGTCCATGGAGCCTACAGATGCTTTAATCTTTATGACTTTCCTTTGAGGATAGGGTATGTATTATCCCCATCTGGCAGGTAAAGAAAACAGCCCAGAGAAGTTGAGGTAGCCTGATTTAGGTCATGCTGCATAGAGCGTTAGGTCACCTGATTCTCTGTCCCTTCCTTTTCCTTAGCTATGTAATATATTAGAGAGCAAATGTATTAATCTATTTATGTTCATATATTTATCATGGGAACTTTTACACTGAATCTGGGTGGTTATTTATTGTCTCGGACTCAAAAGAAGTCCACTGACCTAGCAAATAAAGTCAACTTGAAGTAACATTAAAATATTTCTTGTGGAGTTTACTGATGGCTCTCTTCCAGCACACTACTGAAATACACTGTTTCCTAGTTTGTTGAACCCGAAACTTGCTTTACAGATTGCACCCTTCACATCTTGCCTTGTTAACGGAATCTATTGGGAACAAAACAGCCCGCGTCTACTCACCCGCCAAGATCTTCGGAGTCTCCTGGCTCCAGGCAAGTCCCCTGTTGGTGGTGTGGAAGGCTGCCCTGCATTGTCACACAAGTAAGGACCTTACTTCAGCAATGACGGCAGTTTTTAGCAGGGCCCGCCGTTAGGGTATCACACATAGGGGATTCGTGTGTCACAGGACTGGACTGTGACTGAGTAACTACTCAACTATCTTAACTGAGCTCTTGGGAACATTTGACAGTTAAACTTCCCTCCTTCTTGAATGTCTGAAGTTCTGTGGCTCCATATGTGGCTCAGAAGTCGCCTCCTCAGTGAGGTCCTTTCCGGCTTCCCCATTCCCTGTCTCGCTCGTCTGCTCTTCTGCTTCTTTACCGAAACCCACCGTCATTTTTTCCCCAGTGTTTATGGTCTTCCCTCTCCTCCTTGAACTTAGTCTTCTTAAGCAGAGGGCCCCCATTTCTCTTGGCTACAAGTACCCAGGGAATTGCCTGACAACTCATATACTGTCAAATAATGATTAACTGTCCAATGAATGAATCAATCAATCAATATTTATGGAACACCAGATCTGTCTGGCACTCTGCTGAGCTAAAAGATAAAGGAGAATAAAACTGTGCTTGCTCCCCGCCGGCATGTCACTGGCAGCAAGTAGGTGCCAAGGGAATGCTAGGAGCAGTCGATATTAACAGTGTTTAAGAGAAAGTGGGAGCAGGGCTCAGCAATACCTTAAGAGGGAGGAGTGAGGAGAATGAAATTGCAAGTGACAGGATTGCTACTTGATAAATACGGAGTCACCATGGCACAGTTTAAGACCCTGTGTGGGCCAGTCCAGGTCTAGCCGAGGGTTTACATAGGCAAGTGGTAATTGGAGATGGGGCAGGAATACGGGGTCAAACTCTAAAGGATTTCAAGTGGCGGACTCAGGCATTTGTTCATAAGTCTAGAGATTTCCATGTAATAATACATATAAAATTATGTAGTACAAAGCAGGGTGGAGGGAGTTGGCTAAGTAGGTTAAGTTCAGGCTGTTGTCAATGGCATATTTCGGGAAGGGATTTTCCCCTTTTATTTCCCTCTCCCTTTCTCTCCCCCTCTTTTTCTTCCTTGTGAATCCTGAAACTCATAGTGAGAAGATGTGGTCTATCCCAGAAGCACACAGGGAGCTGGAGGGAAAAAGCGAAGAGCCTAGGCAGCCACCTTAAAAATTGTCCCAAGCACCTTTCATTTTGAGTCATTTTTAATCTTGTTGGAGACTTTAGAGTGCCATGCTCTGATCTAAGTGTTGATGTTCTTTTCAGACTTGTAGCGATATGTGACATTTCTGCAGACCCAGGAGGATCTATAGAGTTTATGACTGAGTGCACGACAATAGAGCATCCCTTCTGCATGTATGATGCAGACCAGCATATGCTTCATGACAGGTGAGTTTGCTAAAGCTGTTAGATAGTGAGAAAGACATAAAAACACGTCATTTGCTTTGTATACTAGTCTTAAAATACTCAATATTTTACATCATTACGAAGACTATGCAAATTTCCAGAAATATACTGAAACATATTTAAAAATTTGGTAGAAAACCCGCATGCAAATTAGAACACTTAAATCCATATATATACAATGTTTAAGTGGGAGATAGGTTGCTGAAGAAGGGAAAACCTTTGTTTGACAATTCTTGCTTATTTTGTTACATATTCCAGTACCATATTACAAATTATATGAAGCAAATACAGTGGAGTAGGCATCTGGAAAAATTAGAACTCACAAGTAACATTTTGTACATCCAAATAAAGCATATTGCTTCTCCTAGTGTTGAAGGTTCTGGGATTCTGATGTGTTCCATTGACAATTTGCCCGCGCAGCTTCCAAAAGAAGCTACAGAGTGCTTTGGCGACATGCTTTATCCTTATGTTGAAGAAATGGTAAGCAAACCTAGAGCCTTGTAACACCTTCATGGCTGGAAATAGAACTGTGGTGTGATCTTATCGATGTTCTGGTCTCTGGTATTAAGAAATCTGTTGCAAAGTGAAATGCCAGCCCTTCCCTGAAGCCCTTACGGACACTTTACATATTCTGCTTCCTTGTCTCATGGGAAATATGGTTGAATAACTGTCTTCATGCTTAATTACAATTTGCACTTGCCTCTCCTTATGCATGTTTGAGTAAGAATGTTCATGACATGAAGATAAGATTAGATTTATTTTCAATTTTCCTGCTTTCTAGGTCAATTCATATGGGGGTATTCTTAGTGTGCTGTGATTAGCAGATTTGAAAAATTAGGTATACATAGGAAATTTTATTGGATTTTAGTCACTAATGCTTAGTTAAGTGACAGCTTTTCTTGAGGTCTTATATTTTTCACTGTGGTCAGTGATTGATTAATGAAAATACTGTGTTATCTAAATTCCATTTTCTTTTTTTCCCCTTTTTGTTAAATTTATAGGGGTAACATTGGTTAAAATTACACAGGTTTCATCTGTACACTGTATTGTGTGTTCACCACCCCAAGTCAAGTCTCCATCCGTCATCATTTATCCCACCTATACCCTTTTCCACTGGCACCCCCTCCCCCCGTCACCACACTGTTATCCCTGTCCACGAATTCTTCACGAATCCTTTCTCTCTCTCTTTTTTTTCTTTTTGGCTCAATCCTTCCATCTCCCCACCCAGCCCTCACCCCAGACAGTTGTCAGCCTGCTCTCTATCTATGAGCCTGTCTCTGTTTTGCTTGATAGCTATTTTATTCACTGGATTCCACATGTGAGTGAAATCATATGGTACCTGTCTTTCTCTGACTGGCTTATTTCACTCAGCATAATGTGCTCCAGGCCCATCCATGCTGTTGCAAAGGGTAAAATTTCCTTCTTTTTACAGCAGAGTACTATTCTAGTGTGTAAATTTACCACATTTTTTGTTTGTTGCCAAAGACAAGCCTTCTTATTTCAGTATTTACCTGAAGCCTTCATACTCAGCCTGCTTTATGTCTGCTGCTTATGGCTGACTGTGCCTGGCAGTGAGGCCCAAGGTGTGAAGCAGTGGCTGCTGTCCTTTCATCCTTGGCTTCACTCTGGAGCTCTCACACTGCAATGGGACAGTAGTTATGGGGCATGAATAAATGCAACTTTGTAAACTAGAGGCCCTGTGCATGGATTCATGCACTAGTGGGGTCCCTCCGCATGGCCTGCAGAGATCGGGCTGAAACCAGTAGTCCAACACCGCCTGCTGCTCCTACCTGCCACCTGCTCATCCTGGCCCCGCGTCACCTACCATGGGCTGGCGCCCAGTCAGTCCCGATTGGGAGAGGCTTGCGCCGCCGCAGCAGCACTCACCAGCCATGAGCCCTTCCTCTGGTTCACGTCAGTCAGCTGAGCGGTGCTCCTGCTGTGGGAGTGCCCTGACCACCAGGGGCAGCTCCTGCGTGAAAATCTGCCCCCTGGTGGTCAGTGCGCATCATAGCGACTGGTCGACTGGTTGTTCGGTTGCTTAGACTAGAGGCCTGGTGCATGGGTCCGTGCACATTGAGAGGAAATTAATTGGAAGAAATATTTTAGAGGCTGGGGAGGGACCGCGAGAAATTGGCCAGTCAGGGAGGGACTGCAGGAGGTTGGTTCCAGGGTGTGCCCGGCTTATCTCACCCAGTCCCGATTGGGGCCGATTGGGGCCGTCTTGCCCAGTCCCAATCTGGGCCGATTGGGGACGTCTTGCCCAGTCCCAATCGGGGCTGATTGGGCTGGCCAGCTGGTGAGGGACCATTGGAGATTGGCCGGCTGGGGAGGGACCGTGGCAAGGCTCCGGGGTGTGTCCGGTCCATCTTGCTCAATCCTGATCAGCCAAACCCCAATGCTAAGCTAACCTACTAGTCGGAGTGTCTGCTCCCTGGTAGTCAGTGCGTGTCATAGCAACTGGTGGAACGAATGGTTGGACACTTAGCATATTAGGCTTTTATTATATCGGATAGCCCTCTAAACAGCTTGGTGGGCTTGCCTTGAAGGCATTTATTTCTGTGCTATCTTGAAGAATGAATCTTTGTGAAAGTTGATGACTGTCTATATTTTGTAGTGTTGAAATATATGTGTCAGTTTACCACTAAAATATTAAGTATATTGTCTGTGATCTCTTCTGATAATTGTATATGAACTGTATTTAAAGTATATGCACTATCCTTCCCTCCTCCCCAACCCCCGGCCGATTTTTCTTCTTGACTTAAGGTCCATATAGCTTTTGTAGCATTGCAGGGTACATGCTATTATTTTGTACCAACATAGAATTTTTGTTTTAGTTGAATGCAATAGATATTTACTGTCTGTTGGAAGAAGGCATACACTTGGATGGAGAGAATGAAAATACAGGCTTTGACCTATAGAAGCATGAGGTCCAGAAGGGGATAAGTGTGCAAACCAGCCATCAGGTAGAATGTGACAATCATTAGAAAGATGGCAGTGAAGATGTGGAGAGAGAGGCTCTCTCCTGTTGGGTGAAGTTAGGAAAGCTTTTATGAAAGAGGTGACATTTGAGCTGGCTCTTGATAGATGTATAGTATCTGTTCCTTAGCCTGGTAGTGGGAGGCACAATATGTGATGGAGACAGGAGAGCAAAGGAGGGAGTTAATTTAACGTAGGGATTCTGATTGAAGTAAAGGTTAAGTATGTTTGTTCCATATTGGAAAGGGTCTTAACATCAGAAGAAATAGCTTGAAATTAATTTGGGCAAGAGGGATGAGGTCTCCATCGGCCCACGAACTAAAGGGTCCCGGCTTCGATTCTGGTGAAGGATATGTACCTAGGTTGCAGGCTGGGCTCGTGCAGGAGGTAACCAATCAATGTGTCTCTCTCACATCGATGATGTTTATCTCTCTACGTCTCTCCCCTTCCCTTCCACTTTCTCTAAAAATCTATGGAAAAAATATCCTCAGCTGAGGATTTCTCCCCTGCTTCCACTTTCTCTAAAAATCTATGGAAAAAATATCCTCAGCTGAGGATTAACAAAAAAAGAAAGAAAGAAAGAAAGAAAGAAAGAAAGAAAGAAAGAAAGAAAGAAAGAAAGAAAGAAAGAAAGAAAGAAAAGAAAGAGAGGAAGAAAGAGGAAGAAAAGAGTGATGAGCTCTCAAAGCTCTATGTGAAATGATAAGGCTTCCCATATGCTCAGGACCCTGTGCTTGCACGTGCGTAACGGGTGGATTGAGTAGCCTTTGGTTGTCTGGCATGTGTGCCTTTCTTTAAGTGAACTCATGACAACTATTAGTTTTCTTGGGGAAAAGCCCCTTGAACTTTAAATACTTATTTCATGTATCTACTGATATATTCACTGAATATTGACCATTTTATAATGTAGCAACTACATGGCAGGATGCCAAGTACAGCCCCTACCTTCCAGGTGTGCTTAGGGGCAGTTTTGGTAAAGACTTCACAGCTGAGACAGTTCTTCAGCTGTACCTCAGAGGAGGAAAAGTGGGAGCTCCAGGTAGAGGAACAGCATGGAGGCATTTACCTGGCTAGCACAGAAGCATACAGAAGCATGACCCGGAGCAGGAACTCCATGTTGTTAATGGGTCTGAAGAGTTGGGTGTGAGGCAAAAGGGAGAGCTGAGGTGGGGAGGCAGCACCAGCCAGTAGAGAACCTGTGGGACACTTAGGGACATTTCAAGAGACTTTATCTTGAAAGCAAGGGGAAGATATTGAGTTAGTTTACGTAGGCACAGGGAAACAATCAGTTTTGTGATTTAAATGAAAGGAAAAAAGGTGAGAGGTAGTTCCCATGATCCCAATAAGGCCTAAGTAAGACTAGAAATATAGAGAAAGAGCCCAGATAAGGGAAAGATACACAAGAGTTCAGTGGTTTGACCATATGCAGAGTGAAATTCAAGCCTCATTTTATTATCTACTAATGGTTTCCATCCTGTAGACAGGGTTGGTAGGTAGAGGAGTCAGCTTGAGAAGGGAGCACGCCAAGGGTGCCTGGGAGAAAGAGGCAGTGGGAGGACCCTAGGTGTGTTAATTCCATGAACTTCCCAAAGTATGTCGTGGCTTATTATATATATAAATAATTTAAATGCCCCTATCCTATGAATAGATAGCCTAGGTGTCTTGTGTTTTAGGTACCTGACAGTAGTTTTATGTATATTTTAATGCAGAAAGTAAATACTGCCATGCCAGCATCTGTTCAGTTTGCTCTTTCTTAATTGGGTGAGTGCTCTAGATTTAACCTATGGATTGTCTCATTAACCCTAACACCCTGACCACAAATGGATTGTCTCATTAACCCTAACACCCTGACCACCAGAAGCAACAATACTGATTTATATGATCTTTACCCCTTGGCAGTCTATTCTAGAGTGGGATTTTTTGTAAGAAAAGAGGAGACAGAGAAAGGTGCTAGGATGTTAAAATGAGTGACGTCATTTTTGTTGTTGGCCATCTGACTCATTCTTGCAAAATAAAGGGAAGCGTGTGGATGACTTTTTGAAACCTACTTCTTGAAGTCATTTTCCCTAACACTTTGGAAAAGCTGATGTGTCTATATTCAGAACTAATATTGACCTGAGGGAGATTCCCTATTGGGGCTTGGTGGCTTGTTGCCCGAACCTTTGAAATGTGAAGGAAGCCCCCAGAGCGAGGCTATAGACCTTGTGGTGATACTTGCCATCATGCTCAATATGACACATCTAACGTGTGTATGTGTGTGTGTGTGTGTGTGTATGTGTGTGTGTGGGCGGGGGGTGTGTGTCTCTGAGTTTTCCATGTTTCCAGTAAGTGGAGATGAATTTAATCAGATTTTACTTTTAAAATTGAGAAATAGCATGTGTTTGGGGGCAGACTTCACTGCTTGCAGAAGTCTTCATTACCAATTATTGATCTTTAGAAACTTTTCTAAATCCCTTTTTCTTTTGACTAATGTAATATGAATAGAAATGCCAAGAAGCCTTCCTTGCAATGTCATTTATCTCTTACCAATCTCATCTTCCTTTCAGATATTATCAGATGCAACACAGCCTCTTGAAAGTCAGAATTTTTCTCCTGTGGTGAGAGATGTAAGTTCTAAAAATAATTTTTTTCGATGGGTGTACTTTTCCCCACTGCCATCCCCCCCCCCCCCCCGCCCCCTCCCTTTCCTTCCTCCCTCCCCATGTCTCTGTCTCTTCTCTATCAATCATGAGCCCATGTTTGTGGGATTAATATGTGGATATTAAAGAAATGTCTTGTGTCATATACATTTAGGCAGTGATTACATCCAACGGTATTTTGACTGATAAGTATAAATATATCCAGAAACTCCGAGAGAGCAGGTAAGCATTGTTCTTATCTTGGATCTGATGAGTATTTTTTAATGTTTCAATGTTAGTTCAGAAGAACTAGGTTTATACAACAGGAAAAATTTGAAAATGCCTATAAATATAGGACCACCCAAACTAAGTGACTGGTTGAAACCAGTGTGAATTATTTTCTCTGGGACAGTGTTGGGCTGTATCCTATTCTGTGTAGATTTGTATGCAAACCAACGTAAGTCCAAAAGACCACCCTTTCTGGGAACCCCCCTCTCTAGCACTTTGCCTGTTGTCATGTCTCTGTTACTTGCTGAAGGACAGTGAGCAAACTAACTCTTTCTGAGGTGCTTTCAGTCTGGTTTTTAGTTGAGGGTTTGGACTCTTTTGTGTAGTGTAATATTTAGGAAAGTGGGCTCTTGGTTAGAGAGTAGAAGCTGTGAAGGAAGAAAATGATCAGAAGTCGGCTTTCCCGGGGATTCTTCCTAGGAGGAAGGTGCCAGAAAGTACCGTGACAAGTCTGCCCGAGAGAATAGTTCTCACAGGAAGGCACTTAGTTAAGGCCCTCGTTCCCTCAACTGCTTTTCCTACTCAAAGTTTGAAAACGTTTGGAATGTTCTTGTCCACTTCAGCTGAGTGCACTTGGTTTGTGTTTAGCTCTGCTCCCCACTGGTCTATTCTCATCTAACAAAATAACCCATGCACTGAATGCTCAGGAGAAAGCCGAGTGGGGAAATTAATAACAAATAAACAAGCAAACAGATTGTCTTATCTGCTTTCTCAATTGTTGTCTCTACAAGAGGTAAATGAAGAGCGCTGCACAGATCTGTTATGCTTTTTCCATGTATTTGCTTGTAGTTACTGTTTATGCTTCAATGAAATATTTTGGCATAAGACAGCAAGAGTGTGTAATTTGTGTGTCAAAAAAAAAGCTAACTCTGCAACTTAAGAGAGTTAATTATTGGGGAAACGTCATGTGTATTTGTTTTTTTATACTCCCTGTGTCTTTTGATTCTCATCACCTAATGACCTCATACTAATCCTAATGCCATATCCAACGTGACCAGTGACGAAGGCATCTTCACTCTTACACACCTCATTTCATGTGGCAGCAGGTCTACTTGGCTCCAGTCACTAGGGTTTCCTGCCTTCCTTCCCTAGCGGAATCTAGTGCCAAGAGAGTAATATGAAGATTGAATTTTGAAAGGAAATTTAATTATCTTGCACCCTGCCTTACTCTTATGTTATCTTTATCACTTAACACAGAGGTTATTAACCTGGAGTGTTGGGGGGTGTTGATGAGATGAACTGTATTAGAATCTAGGTACGATTTTTTTAAAAAAATTATTTTGAACACCACATTTAGACATTAAAATATGTTTCAATTATATACACTGTAGGAAGTGTTGTTAAGAAGCATATCCAATAATCAAATAAAATAGTGATATTTTCTGGGAGACGGTATGGAATGGGGGTAGAAGTTAAAGACCTTCCCTCATCAGTAATATAAATATTGGGGTGATGAGAGACAGGGACATTTTACATTTATAGTTATTTTTATTCAATCATAATTAATGAAAAAGTTCAAGTTTGAGAGATATCCTGGTCTAAAAGAGCTAAACAATAGAGCTTGCTGCTTAAGTTCCTGGCACCAGGCCATTTCCATGGTTGTACATTGATATCTGGGAATTTGATTCACAAGGCCTTTATTGAGTACCTATTGTATTTAAGACAAACTAAACTGAGAATCAATGGGTTTATAAAGATGGGTAAGACTTAGCCACTGTCTTGGAGATCATAGTTTGTTGGAAAGACAAAGAGTTACCTGTCAGGAAGGTACAAATTCTGAACAAAATGAACTGTTCAAGAATTAAATTCCTGCCTGGTAACTTCTCTTAGGTTTCTATATTTGAACCCTGACATTTGTGATTTTAAAGTTATGGTTTCAACTGTTGTCAGGTGATCCTAAAGATTAAGAACTAAACAGATGTCTAATATGGATAATAATAATCTCGGATTTTGTGTGGAGTGAATAAGGTTTTCATGGTAAAGCTTCTAGCACGATTTTGAATCACGTCCCCTGGGAGGACAAAGTGTGAGACCAAGTTACTCAATCGTGAGTAAGAGAGTCAATGGTCCAGCATCTGTGTCTCACTAGGCAAATGCATGAAAGTCTGTGAACATATACCTCAGAGATGTCAGGGTCCGTTGTCCATTGTACAAAATCTAAAATAATCAATGAAAAACGTTAGAGTAGGGAACTCCCGTTGAAGTTCTTTTTATGAATGATGTGGGAAAATTATTGCTTCATAGTGTTAACTTTTAGTTTGGTTTGTTGCCAGCAAGATTCTATTATTTAATTTTGTTGTTGTTGTTAACTGATACCCCTACCCTGCCTTTTTATTGATTTTTATAGGGAACGTGCTCAGTCACTTTCAATGGGCACCAAGAGAAAGGTCTTGGTCCTTGGAACTGGTTATGTATCTGAGCCTGTATTGGAATACCTGTCAAGAGATAACAACATAGAAATAACAGTAGGTAAATGAGCCCTAATATTTTAAGAAGAAGAAGAAAAACTAACTCCATGTTTCCCCTGTGAATTTTAAATGATTGTTTTGTTTCTAAACTTTGAAAAATTACTTTGGAGATATTAAAATGTGTTTGCTCTCTGACTAATAGAGGGAAATCTAAAATTTGGGCTTCTTTATTCTTGAAATAGGCTCTGACCTAAGGAATCAAATTGAGCAGTTAGGCAAGAAATATAATATCAATCCTGTTATCATGGACATCAGTAAACAGGAAGAGAAGTTGGCCTCCTTGGTGGCAAAACAGCATCTTGTCATCAGGTTAGTATTTAGCAAGAAATGATTGCTGCGTATTTTGTTGATGTTGTTATTTCGCTTTCCTTAATTTTCTAATTTTCAAATTTAGAAAACTGGTGGCCTTTCGTGAAAGTTAGCATTAGCAGAATCTGTTTTATATTTAATTTTTCTTGATTGAGTTTCCCTGCTGAATAGTGATAATGCTGTGGAACATGGTTATCCTGTAATGTTCCTCAAATAACTTATTTTAAGTTGCAAAAAGAGTGTTTTGAGGTAAGCACAGTGACTACTAAAAATAAAATAAGGGATATGTTTCACAAAAAATATATAATGATGTATCAAATCTTTTTGGTTTGAATGTTTCAATTTTAGTTTTTGATGTTTTAAAGTAAGTATTAATCAAGTTTGATATGTTGCATTTGTATTTTGTGTATGTTTTTACAAGTGGTATTTCTAAGTATTTGAATTAATTGAGTTAGAGTTATGGCACCTGGCTAGTTACTATATCACATAAACAATCAGTTATGAACTCTAACCCCTTTGTCTAAAAAAGCACCATCAATCAAAGTTCTATCATTCTAGTTCTCAACATATTATTAGGTTAGTCCGGCAGTGGTTGGCAAACTGCGGCTCGGCAAACTGCGGCTTGTGAGCCACATGCGGCTCTTTGGCCCCTTGAGTGTGGCTCTTCCACAAAATATCGACTTCTGCGCATGGGCCATGAAGTTTCAATCTCACTGTACATGCGCACCCACACGTGGTATTTTGTGGTATTTTATGGAAGAGCCACACTCAAGGGGCCAAAGAGCCACATGTGGCTCGCAAGCCACAGTTTGCCGACCACGGGCCGTCAGTGCAATTAATGCCAAATAAAAAAAATATTAGATCTAGATAACACTTTTAGTAGGCAAGTTTTCAATGATTGGAAGGTGGCAAAAAGTCTCCACTTAACCTTTCAGATGATGTAATTCTTAATTTTCTATTAATACTTTTTCAACAAAGCATTTGCAAGCATTTTGCTCATTGGCTTTTAAATTATTTCCATATTTAGTAATAATTTTTTATGTTTTTATTCTCAATTACATTTTATTTCTAGTATTATTTTGTATTGGTTTCAGATGTACAGAATCATGGTTAGACAATTCTTTCATTATTTGTTTATTTTTTAAAATTTATTTTTATTTATAGAGAATTTTTTAAGGAGTGTTGAAAATTTAATATGATTTTTCTGAGTATTCAAAAGGATTAAATAATGAACATTATTGAAGTATTCTTAATCTTCCAAAAATATACTACAACACAAAAAGTTAATGGGTTTCACTTAAATTTAATTTTCTTGGGCTTAAATAAATAGCTATTAATTTAACGATGTTATCTTTTTTTTTTAAATTTTATTTTTTATTACAAAGGGTATTACATATGTGTCCATTTTTTTCCCCGCCCTAGACAGTCCCCTAGCCTCCCCTATAACGATGTTATCTTTCTTCTTCTTTTTTTTAAATTGAATTTATTGGGATGGCATTGCTTCACAAAACCATACAGGTTTCAAGCGTACAACTCAGCCAAACATCATCTGCCCACTGCATGTGCACCCATCGCCCCAAGCAAAGTATCTTTCTGTCACAATTCTCCCCACCTTTACCCAGCTACCTCCCACTACCTTTTCCCTCTGGCTATCACCACAGTGTTGTCTGTGTTATATACTTAAGGGGTTGGTTGTTTCGTTTGTTTGTTTTGCTTAATTCTTTCACTCTCTTTCATCTAGCCCTTCAACACCCTCCCCTCCTTCAGCTGTCAGTCTGTTCCATGTATGCATGCCTCTGTTTCTATTTTGCTCGCCAGTTTATTTTGTTTGTTAGATTCCACACATATAAGTGAGATCATAGGGTATTTGTCTTTCTCTTTCTGCCTTATTTCACTTAGTATTCTAATCTCCAGGTCTATCCATGCTGTTGCAAAACGTAAGATTTCCTTTATTTTAAGTCCCAGTGGTATATTTTTTTGAGCTTTTTAAATTTTTTAAAAAATCTTTATTGTTGAAAGTATTGCACATGTAATTTTCCCCCATTAACCCCCTCCGGCCCACCCCGACCCCCCAGCCCAGGCCTTCACCATCCTATTGTCTGTGCCCATGGGTTATGCATATATGCAGACAAGGTCTTTGCTTTATTACTTCCCATCCGCACTCTCCCCCACCTTCTGTCTGAGATTTCACACTTCCCATCCGCACTCTCCCCCACCTTCTGTCTGAGATTTCACACTTTGTTCCATGCTTCTTTGTTTCTGGATCCACTGCATTCCTCAGTTTATTTTGTTTGTTAGATTCTACATATGAGTGAGATCATGTGATACCTGTCTTTTTCTGACTGACTTATTTCACTTAGCATGATACTCTCCAGGTCCCTCCATGCTGTCTCAAAGGGGAGGAGAGTCTTCATTTTAGTATGCTGCATAGTATTCCATGGTGTACATGGACCACAGCTTTTTTATCCCCTCACCTGATGATGGGCACTTGGGCTGTTTCCAGACCTTAGCTATTGCATGTAATTTTCCCCCATTAACCCCCTCCGGCCCACCCCGACCCCCCAGCCCAGGCCTTCACCATCCTATTGTCTGTG
>NW_006285795.1:20387-23937 GCF_000327345.1 Myotis davidii
ATTCCACCTATGAGTGCGATCATGTGACACTTGTCTTTCTCTGACCAGCTTATTTCACTTAGCATGATGCTCTCCAGGTCCCTCCATGCTGTCTCTAAGGGACCCTTCTTTTTTACTGCTGCATAGGATTCCATGGCATAAATGTACCACAGCTTTTTTACCCCCTCACCTACTGAGGGGCACTTGGGCTGTCTATCAGCAAATCTTAGCTATTGTAAATTGTGCTGCTATGAACATAGGGGTGTATACATTCTTTCTGATTGGTGCTTCAGGTTTCTTACGATATATTCGTAGAAGTGGGATCACTGGGTCAAATGGCAATTCCATATTTGAGGAAACTCCATTCTGTGTTCCATAATGGCTGCACCAGTCTGCATTCCCACTAGCAGTGTACTAGGGTTCCCTTTTCTCCACATCCTCACCAGCACTTGTCATTTGTTGATTTGTTGATGGTAGCCATCCTGACAGGTGTGAGGTGAAACCCCATTATGGTTTTAATTTACATCTCTCTGATGATCAGTGACTTTGAGCATTTTTTTCATTTGTCTCTTGGCCATCTGTATGTCTACTATTTAGATCCTTTGCCCATTTTTTAATTGGATTGTCTTCCTTTTGTTAAATTGTATGAGTTCCTTATATATTTTGGATATTAACCCTTTATCAGATGTATCATTGCCAAATATGTTCTCCCATACTGTGGGCTCCCTTTTCATTTTGTTGATAGTTTTTTTGCTGTGCAGAGGCTTTTTATTTTGCTGTCGTCCCATTTGTTTTTTTCTCCTTAGTTTCCTTTGCCCTAGGAGATGTATCCATAAACATATGGCTACCAGAGATATCTGAGATTTTGCTGCCTATGGTTTCTTCTAGGATTTTTATGGTTTTCTGACCTACATTTAAATCTTTTATCCATTTTGAGTTTATTCTTGTGTATGGTGTAAGTTGGTGGTCTAGTTTCATTTTTTTGGCATGTATCTGTCCAATTTTCCCAACACCATTTATTAAAGAGACTGTCTTGACTCCATTGTATCCTCTTGCTTCCGTTGTTGAATATTAACTGAGCATAATGGCTTGGGCCAATTCTAGGGTCTCTTTTCTGTTCCATTGGTTTATACACCTGTTCTTGTGCCAATACCAGGCTGTTTTGAGTACAGTGGCTCTGTAGTATCACTTGATATCTGGTATTGTGATTCCTTAAACTTTGTTCTTCTTTCTCAAGATTGCTACAGCTATTCTGGGTCTTGTTTGGTTCCATATAAATTTTTGGAGTATTTGTTCTAGATCTGTGAAATATGCTGTAGGTATTTTAAGAGGGATTGTATTGAATCTGTAGATTGCCTTGGGTATTGTGGACATTTTAATGATGTTAATTCTTCTAATCCATGAACACGGCATATTCTTCCACTTTTTAATATCTTCCTCTATCTCTCTTTTCAACGTCCTGTAGTTTTCATTTGAATGTCATTTATTTCTTCTTCTTGTCTGATTGCTGTGACTAGGACTTCTAATACTATGTTGAATAAGAGTGGTGATAGTGGACATCCCTGTCTTGTTCCTGTTCTTAAGGGAAATGGTTTTAGTTTTTTCCCATTAAGTATGATGTTTGTTGTAGGCTTGTCATGTATAGCTTTTATCATGTTGAGATATATTCACTCTATTCCCATTATGCTGAGAATTTTTATCAAAAATGGGTGTTGGATTTTGTCAAATGCCTTTTCTGTGTATTGATATGATCATGTGATTTTTGTCTTTCACTTGGTTTATGTGATGTATCATGTTTATTGATTTGTGACTATTGTACCAGCCTTGCATCCCTGGAATAAATCACACTTGGTCATGGTGTATGATCTTTTTAATATGTTGCTGGATCCAATTTGCTAATATTTTGTTGAGGACTTTAGCATCTATGTTCATTAGCGATATTGGTCTGTAATTCTCTTTCTTTGTAGTGTCTTTATCTGGTTTTGGAATGAAGATAATGCTGGCCTCATAAAAAGAGTTTTTTAAAAAATTACTGCTCCAATTTCTTTAGTTATAATTGATCTATTCAAATTTTCTGATTCTTCCTAAATTGGTTTTGGAAGATTGTATGTTCCATTTTGCCCAGGTTGTCTAATTTGTTGGCATATAGTTATTCATAGTATTTTTTTTTTTTTTACAATCCTTTGTATTTCTATGGTATCAGTTGTTAGTTCTCCTCTTTCATTTCTAATTTTATTTATTTGGGAACCTCTCTTTTTTTTTCTTTGATGAGTCTGGTTGAAGGTTCATCAATCTTGTTTATCTTTTCAAAGAACCAGCTCTTGGCTTCACTGATCTTCTGTAATGCCTTTTTAGTCTCTATGTCATTTATTTCCACTCTAATCTTAATTATTTCCTTCCTTCTACTTATTCTGGGGTTGCTTATTGCTATTTATTTATTTATTTTTTTACTTCTTTTAGGTATAGGGTTAGATTGTTTGATTTTTTTTCTTGCTCCTTAAGGTTGGCCTATATTGCTGTGAACTTCCCTCTCAGGACAGCTTTTGCTGTGTCCCAGAGATTTTGGGTGGTTGTGTGTTCAGTTTAGTTCATTTCTAGGCAGCTTTTTATTTCTTCTTTGATCTCACTGGTAACCCATTCATTGTTTAATAACATGTTATTTAGCCTCCATGTTTAGCCTTTAGTTTTTGTTTTTTTAAATTGTAATTAATTTCTAGTTTTATACCATTGTGGTTAGAGAAGATGCTTGATATAATTTTAATCTTTTTAAATTTGTTAAGACTTATTTTGTGTCCTAACATGTGGTCTATCTTTGAGAAATTTTCATGTGCACTTAAGAAGAGTGTAATTTCTGTTGCTTTAAGATAAAATGTTCTGTAAATTCATCTAATCCAATGTGTTGTTTAACATTGCTGTTGCCTTGTTGATGAATTTTTGTCTGGAAGATCTATCCATTGATGTCAGTGGGTGTTAAAACCCTCTACTATTACTGTATTGCTCTTGATCTTTCACTTAATGTCTACCAATAATTTCTTTATATATTTAGTTGCTCCTATGTTGGTTGCATATATATTTACAGGGGTTATATCCTCTTGTTGAATCAATCCCTTTAGTATTATGTGGTGGCCTTTTTTTGTATCTCATTATGGGCTTTATTTTGAATTTTATTTTGTCTGATATAAGCTATCCAAGCTTTTTTTTATTTGCACGAAATATTTTTTCCATCTCTTTACTTTCAGTAATAACTTCTTTGGATTGAAAAAGCCAGGAAATAGAGATCAAGGGCTTCCTATTGATACTGGCAAAATATGTACATAATTTTATTCTACATGTTAATAAATCTATTTAACAATACTGATTCTATTGATCTGAGCAGGAGTAGAGTCTAAGAAATTTTGTTTTATGTAAAATCTCAAGTATGCAGGATGACATTGACATATACATGGACATAGTGTGAATCTACACTAATAAAAGAGAAAAATGGTAATTGGCATACGACGCTACCCTTTTCGTTGGCTAATCAGGGCTATATGCAAATTAACTGCCAACTAAGATTGGCAGTTAACTGCCG
>NW_006285795.1:24732-27775 GCF_000327345.1 Myotis davidii
GCCTCTGGCCGAGGCATCAGGCCTGGGCAAGGGGCAGAGCCAGCAATCGGAGGGGTCTGGGGGTCCCCTGCCCAGGCCTGACGCCTGTGCCAGTGACATCAGGCCTGGGCTGGGGGCAGAACCAGTGATGGGGGGAAATGATGGGGGTAAATGAGGGTCCCCTGCCTCTGTCAGAGGTGTCAGGCCTGGGCAAGGGGCCGATCCTGCGATTGGAGGGTGATGGGGGTCAACGCCTGAGGGCTCCCAGTATGTGAGAGGGGGCAGGTTGGGCTGAGGGACACTCCCCCACCACACACACACCCAGTGCACAAATTTCGTGCACCAGGCCCCTAGTGCGTTTATAAGTTTGTATTTATATTTTCATGGTTACTATGTAGAATGCTTTATCAAATAGGCAGTAAGCTAATGGAACTTAAATAGTGTTAAGTAAGTTACAGTATGTTTTATTATTTCATGGATAGAATATGAATATACTCATTTATATAAACATTCATAGAAATTCATTTTTTTGTGATTGTGTATTGCCAGCACCAAATTAAAACACCAAAACCAGATTTCTAGAAAATCCACTTTAAGTTGAGTTTTAAATACATCTTCACTTTTTCACTCAATATATAGCCTTTTAGCCATTCTGATAGGCTTTACACCAGGCAATACCATTAAAACCTATCTTCCACCCTGGCCCTTCATAGACTCTACTCTTTAATGTAACACACAGGCCACCTAGACTAAACTTCACCCCTTCCTGATAGTCATTTGAGAAATGTGAAAGTGAAAAGAACAGTAGCCTTACCTTTTAGTAGGGGGCTCTAAACAGGATATAATAGAAATATAAGGATGGATGAAATAAATCCCACTTAGTGTTATAAAAAATAGCTGGATACCTGAAGAGGAAGGACATTTGGCTTTGGGGGAATCTGGGAAAGCTTCTTGGAAGAGATAACTGTTTAGACATTCCTTTAAAGAGGGAATGGCCTGGGTGGGGAGTGGGGGATGAGGGTGAAGGGAGCATTCCATGTGGAAGACACAGCGAGTAAAGGTTCAGAGATGGCAAAGTAAAGGCTGGGAGTTGAGAGTTACAATGGCTTCTTTGGTTCCCACATATGGTTTATAAAGAAGATGGAGGGAGAAAAATAGCAAAGTTAGGTGAAGGTCATATTGTGGGGAGTTTTAAATGTGATAACAGGATGCGTGTGTTCTATAGTCCTCAAGGAGTCACTGATCATCTCTTAGTAAATTAATCAGAGCAATGTCTCCGCTTTAGTGCTTCAAGGTACATAGAAGATAGGGTTGGACAAGAAGGTTTCTGATTGGCTCCTCCCTTTGTTTTTAAGCTTGTTGCCTTACGTATTGCATCCTCTTGTGGCCAAGGCATGCATCAAAAGCAAAGTTAACATGGTCACGGCAAGCTACATCACACCAGCACTAAAGGAATTAGAAAAGAGGTAAGTTCAGTTTCAAGAAAGTAGCTCCATGGCATTATTTTTATTTTATTTTTAAATTTTTTTATTGACTTCAGGGAAGGAGAGAGAGATAGAAATATCAATGGTGGGAGAATCATTGATTGGCTGCCTTCTGCATGCCCCCTACTGGAGATCGAGCCCGCAACACGGGCATGTGCCCTGATTGGGAATCAAATCGTGACCTCCAGGTTCATAGGTTGACACTCAACCACTGAGCCATGCTGGCTGGGCGCATTATTTTTATTTCACATTCAACTTTTTCTTCCTCCTGTTTTCACCTGTTGTAGTGTGGACGATGCTGGCATCACAGTCATTGGTGAACTGGGATTGGACCCTGGTCTTGATCACATGCTGGCAATGGAAACGATAGATAAGGCCAAAGAAGTGGGAGCCACAGTGAGTCTCATTTACACCCAAACATTCATTCAGGAAAACATTCAAAGGTCCAGGTTTCTGTGTTTGCAAGCAATCTTTCTATAATTTTGATTAAAGGTGTTGCTATATCCTAGCTTGTACCTTGACCAGAAATTTCAAGTAAAATTCTGTAATGGCAGAAATATCTACATGGTAAAATAATGTCCACCTCTGAGCAATCAATTTTTAGAGAAATAGATGCTACTATAATGTTTTGGTTTAATAAAATATTTTAGACTGCCTTAAAGATTCTTTAATAAAGTTTGACTTTTAAAAGTGGGAAAAATTCTTTACAATATTACCCATTTATTGGTACATGAAATATCTTTTATACATGAGAAAGAACTATTGGGCATTAAATGTGATGAATCAGATGAAATGTTTTAGGTTTTATGTGCATAATATATGTAATCAAATATAGATTCAAATGAATTATAATTACAGTGGAACCTTGGTTCTCGAACTTTATTCATTTGGGACAGATGTATGAAAACCAAAGCATTTTTCCCCATTAGAATAATGTAAATTGAATTAATGCATTCCAGACCCTTATTTATTTTCAGTACATTTCTAATGTACTGTTTAATCTATAAATAAATGCTTTAAAAATAAAAAGAACATGAAATATAAATGAACATTTAACACAAAGGAAATATACAGTAAAAAAAATGAACATTTAATGATAATAATAAGCAGTAACAAAAGTAAAACAATCACTAAACATGAAAATATCCACAGCACAATATCCTGAGGTTAGAGCAGTAAACTGACTCATACTCACACATTCTCTCCTTTATTTGTCACCTGAGAGATGTGTGGCTGATCACACAGGTATCAGCATGAAAGGGTTGTCTGGTTGAGAAGCAAACTGTTGGAGATGGGAGATGTTCAAGAAACAAGGTTTGACTGTATATATATATTAATTATATCATATACTGATTAGCATATTTAAAGTTGCATATTATAATGTATATAATCAAATTATCATCAAGCATACAATTTAATACTTTTTATTTTTTTAATGTTTATTTTTTTCTTTTTTTATTACGTATGTGTCCTTATCTCCACATCCCCCCCCCCTATTCCCCCACTCATGCCCTCACCCCCCTGTTGTCTGTGTCTATTGGTTAGGCCTATATGCTTGCATATACGTTCTTTGGTTGATC
>NW_006285795.1:28075-33406 GCF_000327345.1 Myotis davidii
AAGAAAATTAAATAATCAACATCAATAAAAGCTACAACATGTGAAAATATTCACAGCACAATTTCCTGAGATGTTAGTAACATGAGTTTGAGCAGTAAACTGACTCATACTCACACATTCTCTCCTTTATTTGTCACCTGAGAGATGTGTGGCTGATCACACAGGTATCAGCATGAAAGGGTTGTCTGGTTGAGCAGCAAACTGTTGGAGATGGGAGATGTTCAAGAAACAAGGTTTGACTGTATATATATATTAATTATATCATATACTGATTAGCATATTTAAAGTTGCATATTATAATGTATATAATCAAATTATCATCAAGCATACAATTTAATACCAAGCCAAATTGAATTAATAGATTTTTAAAGAAACAAAGTGTTAGTCACAATCTCTAGAGAGTTTTTAAAAAATTTAGTATGCATAAAATGTAACTGTGACTTAATCAAACGGTATCTGCCTTTTGGGATGTCTTTTGGAAAGCCTTAGTAACTTTAAGAAAGGAAAAACTGTAGCAAGTCTACCTCGTGCATGTCATACTCCCTAACTTATGGCTAATTCTTCCTAATTTATTGAAACTTCATTTTACAGATCGAGTCTTACATTTCCTACTGTGGTGGGCTTCCAGCCCCCGAACATTCAGACAATCCTTTGAGGTACAAGTTCAGCTGGAGTCCCGTGGGGGTTTTGATGAACATAATGCAGTCCGCCACCTACCTGCTCAATGGAAAGGTGAGGATGCTCATGACAGCTCTGGATACAAACCGGCAGCAACTGCCTGAGGAAGTCCAGACTCTTTCTCCCTGACACCGAGGCCCTTTCCTGCTGGCTGTGCTGCTTGTGCTCCATCCCCTTCCCCTTTGACATGCCCCAGAGTGTATTTTCTGTTCCCCTTAGTCTCCTCACTGTTCCCAGCATGGCCTGTGCTCATTCTTTCCTCTTCTTGCAAGTTGTTTCTGCATTTGGAAAACTCACTTCTCGACTTCTCTGCATGTGCGAATGCTGGGCATCTCGTGATTTATTTCAGCATGGCACATGATTAGAGTCCCTGCTGTGTGCTGGCCAGGGGGCAAGACTCCCAAGGTTGCCCTAGCTGGTTTGGCTCAATGGATAGAGCGCCAGCCTGCGGACTGAAGGGGCCCGGTTCAATTCCGGCCAAGGGCACATGCCTGGGTTGCAGGCTCGATCCCTCGTAGGGGGCATGCAGGAGGCAGCCAATCAATGATTCTCTCTCATCATTGATGTTTCTATCTTTCTCTCCCTCTCCCTTCCTCTCTAAAATCAATAAAATATATTTTTTTAAAAAAGACTCCCAAGGTTGTCACAATGCATGAAGTGACCTCAGAGAACTTACAGCTGGAATGGGGGTGGCTCTTATAATAGAGGGTTTGGTCGATCAGAGAAAGACGAATTTCCCCCCAGCTGCTGTGTACCAGAATGTAAGTGCTCTCTGAGTTTGGTATTGAAACCATGGTTTAAAGAGAACATTAAGATCATGCAGCCTGATTTGAAAACGTATGTCTCACTAACTCCCAAGCAGTTTCTTCCCCCCTCATGGTGGGCAAGACAGACCCTGGGATGATAGCTGCCATCCAGGGAGAGCAGGTCTGAAGTATGCTGAAGTGCCACGGGGTTGAGTTGAACTTGATGAGAGGGGTTGGGGAGAAGAAAATTAGTGGAGAAGAGAAGACGTGCTTGGCGTTGAAGGGTAAGAAGCTGCCAGGCGGGTCGGATTGCTGCCACTCATTTCTTACAACAACCTTACCAGGTCCAGAAGGCAGAGAGCAAGCTTAAGAAGCTTAGCTAACAGCCACAGTTCCAGAGGTTGCAAATGGCACAGCCAATCGCAAGTCACATCGGGCTGCCTTCACAGGTTATTCTCTGACCAGAGACAGACCCAGATATGGGAAGAAATGTGGATGGACTAAGGCTCCTCTTTACATGTGGGGACCTTGCACCACCTCCCCTCCCCTTGTGCTGGCCCTGCAGGGAGTGATGACTTATGTGATCAGATGTGCACCCTAAAAAGATGCGTCTGGCAACAGTATTACAAATTCCCAGCATACCTGTGAACCTAAGTGTGTTTTGTATACAAACAAAAGATGAAAGTTAAATAATTTCTTTTTAAAAAATATTTTTATTTCAGAGTGGAAGGGAGAGAGAGAGAAAGAGAGAGAGAAACATCAATGATGAGAGAGAATCACACTGGGGGTCGAGCCTGTAACCCAGGCATGTGCCCTGACTGGGAATCAAACTGTGACTTCCTGGTTCGTAGGTTGACGTTCAAATACTGAGCCACGCCGGCTGGGCAACAAATGGATCTTTAACAGGTCAGTATGTGAAGCATCCATCTTTTAAAAAGCTAACAGGAGAGCTGGGCAATTGAGAGGTCCCCTGGAACTCTGTCTCCTGGTGCGTAATGTGAGCACCAGTGCTCCATGTAGTTCTCCGAGTCTGTGAATCGAAGGCTTGGGCAAGAAACTCATCCTGACATTGTCCCAACAACATGTATTTTTCCTGCCAGAGCCTGTCTCCCGATGCCCCGTCACCTCTGCAGTCCTGGAAAAGAGACTGGCCTAACCTGTGAGTGCAGGAAAACGTCTTGCTTCATTTGGGCAAAATGCTTCAGGAGGCCATATAAGTGATAGCAATGAGGGGGTCAGGAGAGTGCTACATAAAGAACAAGGGCTTTGCCTAGCTGGTGTGGCTCAGTGGATAGAGCATTGGCCTGTGGACTAACGGGTCCCAGGTTCAATTCCAGTCAAGGGCACATGTCCGGGTTGTGGGCTCTATCCCCAGTAGAGGGTGTGCAGGAGGCAGCCAATCAATGATTCTCATCATTGATGTTTTTATCTCTCTCTCTCTCCCTTTCTCTCTGAAATCAATAAACACATATTTAAAAAGAAAAAAGAACAAGGGCTTTGATGTCAGTTGGCCTGGCTTCACGCTCTGGCCCGGCTGGGGCACTAGAACAATCACTTCATCGCTCTGAGCTTTGGGCTCGTGGTTGGAAGATAAACATAACACCGGCCTGCAGGGTTCCTGCCTTAGGGTTCAATGGTGGGGAAAGCTGGGAGGAAAAGCAAGAGGAGATTTCAGGCAGCAGAAGTTGTATTTGTTGAATTTGAAGTTTTTCCCTTTCAGCCTGAGATCCTTTTGTAAAAAGTGCTTTTTGCATCGCTCTGCCTCCGTGGAGGACACCGAGAGCAAACACGATGCTTTTCTTTGCTAAAATGGATACTTTTTTCAAGGTCCTGCTCAAGCTTCCTCTTGCGGTGCCTCTATCCCTGACCACTACAGCCCTGACTCCCTATTCTTTTGTCTGCACTCCCACACGTTGTCTGTGTCTCAGAATCTTTCAGATGCTGTGTCATTCACTCAGCAGCTCAAGTGCACCCGCCTGTCTTGCAACCAGGAAGCCTCTCTTGTGCTCTTGTCCCTCCAATCCCTCTGTGACCGTGGAGTGGCCTTATGCTATTCACAGGATCACAAAGGGGGACCCAGGGGACCTCTGGCTTCTGCTTAAAGTTGAAGCCTCAAACTTTCCCAGCGACATAGACAGTGGCCCATGAATTAGGATGTGTCTCCTTATCCTATTTTTTTAAATTTAAATTCTTTATTAGTTAAGGAATTACAAATGTGTCCTCATCCCCTCCATTAAACCCCCCCTCTCCTCCCCCCACTCATGCTCTCATACCCCTGTTGTCCATGTCCATTGGTTTGGCTTATATGCATGCATACATGTCCTTTGGTTGATCTCTTCCCCTTGCCCCCTGGGGATTGATAGTCTGATCGCTGTTTCTAATCTTATTTTTAATGACACCTGATTCCCTTCTACATCTCTGGAGACGGTGGTTGTATCTTCCCTTAGTTCTGTGCCCTCTGTGGGGAGAGGGGCAGTTTCTGTGATGGTGGCACCTGGGAATGACATGCCGAGCTTCGCTATCCCCTCCGTCAGCCTCCTCTCCCAGCTACCCCCAGCGACACACTGCATCAGGGCCGTGCTTGCTCTGCACACACAGCTCTGAGGAAGGTTTTCTCATCCTCGAGTCGGCCTGCAAGTCAAGTTTACCTTGATGGCCGCACCCAGCCCGTCTTTTGTAGGAAATTCTGTTTCTGTAATGTTGTCAGAAAGTATTTGTGAAATAAAACAAATGTTTAAAAATAGCTGCTGTTGCTGCTTTGCCTGCAACCATGCTTAGTGCGGTTTCCAGGCAAGGATCTGGCACAATCCTGAATGCTGCACCTCATCAATTGTATCCGTCTTAAGACGTCCAGAAATAAGCACAATGAAGGGTGTAGACATGGAATAGGAAAAAGAACCCAAGTAAACCTGGGTTCAAATGTGCCCTTGGGTGACTCGGCCTCAGTTTTTGCCTCTGAAAAATGAGTTATTGCATGGGTTAAAGGTCATGTTTATGAGGCACCCAGTACAGTGGGTCCTAAGTGATTGTCTGTATATTTCCTGTGTTATATTTCTTGTTAGTTCAATAGATGAGCTTATTATCGATTCTCATTGGTTGGGAGATGTGTGTGTGTGTGTGTGTGTAAAAGAGTTGGACATAGAGCAACTGTGCTGGGAGTGGGTCTTGCATCTGAGTATTGTTGAGCCAGAAAAGAAAGTATATTCTCTGTCAAATAGATAAATCATTCTTTCTGTCTTTATTTAAGTCATTAATAAAATATTGAACAAGACAGCGCTTATTAATGAATCTTATAATATGTCACCAAAAGTAACAGTTCTCAGTTGATATCAAATGATAATGATTACCCAGTAATTTTTGGGTCAAGTTGCTTTAGTAGGTGCCAATTTCTAAAGGAATCATTATCATTCACCTTACATATCCATGTTTTCTTCACAAGGGTCTCATGGTAAACTTGTGAACTAGCTGATTTCTTTCTGATTACTAAGTTGCTGGAATTTAGTCGTCTTTATTGAATTTTTCTTAAAAATTTTTTTTCTAACCTTCAAGCAAGTAAACAAGATTTAGAATTGCTATAGGTTATAGAAATGAGATAGGTGTGAAGACCCGGAAGGTTAACACATACTTTCTTAACAAATTTTTCTATTAAAATTTAGAATCATGATAGAATAAATTTGTTATAAAGAAATAGCACAGAAATGATCTCCCTGAAAATGGTTTCTGTGCAATCCAGAAGAATTTTATTGGGAAATGAAATAAGCATTCTCACTTCTTTTAGGTTCTCAGTCCTGGAGTTTTATTTTTTAATTATTTTTAAAAACAGATTTTCATTGATTTCAGAGAGTAAGGGGGAGAGAGAGAGAGAGAGAGAGAGAGAGAGAGAGAGAGAGAGAGAAACATCAACGAT
>NW_006285795.1:33463-38678 GCF_000327345.1 Myotis davidii
AGGGATCGATCCCATAACCCAGCATGTGCCTTTGACTGGAATCAAACCTGGGACCCTTCAGTTCACAGGCGGACGCTGTGTCCACTGAGCCAAACCGGCTAAGGCCAGTCCTGGAGTTTTAGATGGTAATTGGCGTTCTGCAAAGTGAGCCTTTTAAGGGGAGAGATTCTACCAGGCCTGACCCTGGTCAGCAGAATACATTTCCTTCTGGCTTCCACCGTAGAGAGACATACATTTCCATTTTGTCTCTCCAGAACCTACCTACAGATAAGCTCTGGGAATCATTAGGTTTAGCCGAGACTTCTTTGGGTGAATTCGTCATGCAGGGTTGTTCTTTGCAGCTATACTCACATGGTCAGCAGTTGTTTCCTGTGGTGCAAACAGGATAAGATCCAGCAGCCACACCCCTTCCCTGGGAATCTCAGCCCTGGCTGTCTCACTCCAGGATGTTTTCCGTTATCTCAAGGATGATCGTAAACCTCACCAGCTGAAAGAAAAACTTAGTCCTTTAATCAAAATTAAAGGGGGAGCCGAAACCGGTTTGGCTCAGTGGATAGAGCGTCGGCCTGCGGACTGAAAGGTCTCAGGGTTGATTCCGGTCAAGGGCATGTACCTGGGTTGTGGGCACATCCCCAGTAGGAGATGTGCAGGAGGCAGCTGATCAATGTCTCTCTCATCGATGTTTCTAGCTCTCTATCTCTCTCCCTTCCTCTCTGTAAAAAATCAATAAAATATGTTTAAAAAAAAAAATTAAAGGGGGAAAAATGCTCCACTGCATTTGAGTGTGTGCTAGGGGTGGGCTTTGTGTACTAGGACTACTGAGAAATTTAGAGCTTGGGCATTGGGGATTTAACTTCTCACCAGCAGTAATAGTGGGGGCAGCACTTTTTTGAGTTTCATTATATGCTCATTTGGTTGTCTTTCTTGTGAGGGGACATTTCCCCTGCTCCCTGTCCCCAACACACACTGTAGGTTGACGAGTGCAGGCTATGAGCTCTTTATAATTGCTCCAGCACAGCTCCTGGCACTTGGTGGACACTCAGGAAGTGTTTGTTCAATGAATCAAGGAGTGAATGGAGGCAGGAATTGTGTCTTATCCCTCATATTCCCTCCGCAATGAGTGAGATCCAGGCCTGCAGAGTAGGTGCTCGGAAAGCGCTAGTTGTGTGAATGAAATGTCCCAGGCTGGTGCCTGGTGTGGATTCAGAAAGGGGGCGGGATGAAGCCAAAGAACAGTGAGAACATTGCTGTTGCTCTGAGCTCAGAAGCCATTTAAATGAGTATCTGTTGCTTTTAGCTTATTGTTTGCTTAAAAACAAAACCTCAAGGGGACATTATTCAGTGCCATTTAATCCGGGGGCATGAAAAAATAGAGAAAACAAGATCTTAGTAAAAAAATAAAATGCTTCTGTCAGATTTTCAAGTTTGAAAGAAGAGGGGAATGAATGGGGGAGGGTGAATTGGGTAAAGGAGGTCAAATATATGGTAGTGGAATAAGACTGGACTTTTACTGGTGAGCATGCGGTAGAGGATACAAATATCAAACTATAATGTTGTAAATCTGAAATTCATATTATATAACCAATTGTTACTCCAATAAACTTAATAAAAAATAATTAAAGTAAAGCTTGGGAGCATACGGCCTTGTGAATTCTCATACTAGTGAAACAGCTTGAATACGGAATGCTGATTATGGTAGTTTCAGTAAAGTTTTTTTCCAAAAAAAAAAATTCCCTATTGCTTTCTTTTAAAACTTGGATTTCTTTATGATGCAAATAACAACAGATGGATGCCAGGGGAACACGGTGTAACCAGTGTGCCTTTTCCTCAGGTGGTGAATGCCGAAGGGGGCGTCGCCTTTCTGGACGCGGTGACTCCCATGGATTACTACCCCGGGTTAAATTTGGAAGGCTATCCTAACAGAGACAGCACCAAATACGCTGAAATTTATGGCATTTCGTCTGCTCACACTTTGTTGCGGGGGACGCTGAGATACAAGGTAAGCGGCTGTGTTTCAGATGAAACGCGTCGCCTGTTCTGATGTGAGTGATGTGTACCCGTCATTGTTACATCTTTACTAGAAATCAGAATAATTAAGATGTGGGCCACGCTGGAGTCTGTGTCCTCAGGACTCTTGATTGAGAGACATTAGGAGACGGCTCAAAATGATGTGAGCCAAAAGGGAGCTTTAGACCTAGGAGGAGTAGGGGCGGGCAGAGGACTGGCTTCAGGGGTAATGAGTTTTGGGGACTCAGGTGACCTCACTGGGACTTGCTTTCTCTTCGTCTCTCAGCTCTGCCTTCAGGGTTTGGCTGTAGTCCCAGGCTCCCAGGATGGCCGGATGGTGGTAGCATCCCCACCCTCTTAGGTTCAGTGAGAATGAAAAGTGCATCTTTCAAAATCTAAAAATGTAATTTTGGTTTCATTAGTGCCTGAGGCCAGTGGGATAAAACGTGCCAATCAGCTTTGCCCTCTGTTTTATGTCCCTTAAGCTGAAGGTGTAGTCAGCATCACTTTTCCTAAAGCAACATCTTTTTAAATAAAATAATATATTGTTATTGATTTCAGAGAGGAAGGTGGAGAGAGAGAGATAGAGAAACATCGAAGATGAGAGAGAACCATTGATCCACTGCCTCTTGCACGCGTCCTCCCCTCCCTCCCTCCTCACTGGGGATTGAACCTGCAACCCAGGCATGTGCCCTGACCGGAATCAAACTCTGACCTCCTGGTGCGTAGGTCAACCACTGAGCCATGCCAGCCAGGCCAAAGCAATATCTTTTTACCACAAAATGAGGTGTAGCTTCTAGAACAGCGGTTCTCAACCTGTGGGTCACGACCCCTTTGGGGGTCAAACGACCCTTTCACAGGGGTCGCCTAAATACATCCTGCATATCAGATATTTACATTATGATTCATAACAGTAGCAAAATTACAGTTATGAAGTAGCAACGAAAATAATTTTATGGTTGGGGGTCACCACAACATGAGGAACTGTATTAAAGGGTGGCGGCATTAGGAAGATTGAGACCCACTGGTCTAGAAGCATAAACACAAATGTTCATTACACATTTATTAATCACACGAGAGTAGTTACAAGTATGACCAGACTAAGACGATTTTATTGAAATAGTTTCCTAGGGCTATTATAACAAGTAACTACGAACTGGTGCCTTAAAACAACAGAGTTTACTTCCTCGTCATTCAGGAGGTCAGAAGTCTGAAGTCAAAGAGTGGGCAGGGCGGGTACCTTCTGAAGGCCTTGAGAAAGAAACTGCCCCAGGCCTGTGAGGCTCTCCATACCTTGGTGTTTAAAATCACAGCTCTGGACCTCGCCATTCTGGCTCAGTGGATTGAGCGTCAGACTTGTGGACTGAAGGGTCCCGGGTTCCATTCCAGTCAAGGGCACATGCCCAGGTTGTGGGCTCAATCCCTAGTAAGGGGCGCGCAGGAGGCAGCCGGCCAATGATTCTCTCTCATCATTGATGTTTCTATCTCTCTCTCCCTCTCCCTTCCTCTCTGAAATATATATATATATAAAGTTTATATAACTGAACTGAATTAGGTTCTTAAAAATAAATAAATAAAATCACAACTCTGTCATCCAGGACGCTTTTGATCCCCTTCCCTGTGTGAGGTGGTGCTGGTGGCATGCGTGTGTGAAGGGAATCACTGAGAAAGTGACTGTGAGAGCACAGGCTATTCCACGGTGCCGGCTCATGAAGACTGCCTTCTGGTTTGCCTCGTTTCTCCTCGAGCTCTGTTTATCCTTAAAGAGAAGACAACCACTACATCTCTTGCTCTTTAGAGAGTTGGTGGCATTTGTTGGCACTTAGCATTTACTTCCAGCATTTCTAGTTCTACTTTATGTATATTTTTCTTGTGTCCTGAAATAGATGTTAAGCCCCTGGAGGGCAGGTACATGTACTGTCATGAATGGGCTGTCCTCCTCACTGGCCAAGAGTCAACTGAGGTGCCTGTGGTGACATCCCGAGGGGATCTAGGCACCTCCGGTGCTCCTAGTGCCTGGAAGCACAACAGAAGGTCTCGCCTGAATTAAAGCCAGACCAGCCCCAGCTCGGGCACCTTTCTGGATTCCTATTTCGAGAGTAGTAACTTCTTGGGGCAGGTGCAGGAATTAGGGTTTTCTGTTAGCTTTAGGTATAGTCGCTTGCCAAACGTCTAGACTCAGAAACAGAGGGTTTTAAGAGCTTTAAGAACTGAACCCAGCTCTCAAGTGCATGGCTGGGAGCCAGGCAACCGAGCCCTGGAGGATGGAAGACGTCACAGTGTTCATGTCCACGAGGGCCACCGTCCTGCACAATGTCAGCGATCCTTCCGTAACCTGGCCATTCTCTTGGGTGTTAGAGATAAGACACTGTCATCCCCGTGTGACAGGGACACCGCGGGTCTTAGGCACCTGCCCGTCACCTGCTGTCCTGGCAGACTCAGCTTGATCCCACCTTCCCCGGGGATCTTTTCTTAACTCCTTCTCCTGGACTCCCCTTCCCACATCTACATGAGGTCCCCTCCTCTGCGCTCCCACAGCTCAGTTTTCCTCTGTTATAGCACTTAGAATAGTCTACTGCAGTGTAGTCAACAGCAGTCAAGTAGCTTTGCTCACTATGCACCAGGCATTTTTGTTTGTTTGTTTGACTTTCTGTTGGATTTCAGTTTCTTTGTGGGTGAGGACTGCATTGATCATCTCTGTGGCCTCAGCCCCTAGCACAAGTGTGACACATGGGAGCAATTTGCTAAATGCTTCTTGGTGAATGAATACATACGATACATTTACTTATAGAGATCGCCATAAAAATATATTTCTGAAATTAAGAAATAGCTCAGTATTTGAGATATTGGATGAAGGGATTCTAGAAGCAAGCTGGGGGAACTGCTTTTTTGTTTCTCCCGTTTGAAATATATTTGCATTGGATAGGATCAAATAAATGTGAATTCTTTAATTAGTAACCTTTGAACAGCTTGAATAATACAACCTCTCTGAAATGTGAAAATTACTAGTTGGCCACACATTAAATGGTGAACTATCTGATGGCTACAGACACTTTGATATGTTAACATTTTATTGCTTCTTAAAATAAGTTTACATTTTTCTCTTCTTCCTCTTGCTTCTCCTCCTCCTCCTCCTCCTCTTCCTCCTCCCTCATCTTCTGTCATCATCATCATCATCATCATCATCATCATCATCGTCATCACTGTT
>NW_006285795.1:38720-75637 GCF_000327345.1 Myotis davidii
CACCAACCCCCATATTTGCTCACTGCATAACATACAGTTATGATCTTCAATCACTTCATCATCATTCGGAATCTATTCATCCAGTCACTTGCTCTTTCAGCTTGCTGGTGAGATGGATAAATGGGTGAGGGCGCGCGCGCACACACACACACACACACACACACATTCTATACTACCATTCAGCAGCTGAATAGAGAATTACAATTTGTGTCAAGTGCCATAACAGAGGTATATACAAAATGATACAGAGGAGAAGGGAGTGCCCGTTTACTTAGGGCAGTAGTCGGCAAACTGTGGCTTGGCAAACTGCAGCTCGCGAGCCACATGCGGCTCTTTGGCCCCATGAGTGTGGCTCTTCCACAAAATACCAACTTCTGCGCATGGGCCAGGAAGTTTCAATCGCACTGTATGTGCATGCCCCCACGTGCTATTTTGTGGAAGAGCCACACTCAAGGGGCAAAAGACCCGCATGTGGCTCGCGAGCCGCGGTTTGCCGACTACGGACCTAGGGTCTCAGTAGGTTTGCTGAGCTTGATCTTAAGGGAGAAGAAAACATTTCCTTGGCGGAGAAGGGGGCTCCCCATTCCAGGCACAGGGGCAGTGTGCACAGAGGCCCAGGTCTCTAAAGAGCACCATTCCACTTGGGGAATGGTGAGTGGTGGAGATGATGATAGTGAGTCGGCGAGAGGGGCATACTGGGATGGATTTTATGTAATAGGCCAAGGACTTCTGTAGATAATGAACACACGAGGAATTTTTATCAGAGTTATGACATTTTAGAAAAATCTTTCTGGTCTACTTTCCCCCCTGCTCTCTATAGGCATTAGAATGGTGGCTCTTAATCATTAGAATGGATTACCTGCTTTGGGGAGCTATTCTTAAAACGTCCTTCTTCCATTAGGAGCGAGAACAACTGTTCTATTGAGTACTGTTTGCTGAACTGAAATTTGACGCAGAAGGAAATTGCCTTCCCGCTGCCAGAGAATACCACTCCATGGCCCCAGAAACAGCAGTCAGCACCCCAGTCTCTCAAGGCCGCTTATGTAAACAGTGGAATTGTCGCTGACACTATTGATTTTGTTTTGAGCCTGCAGGAGGCTGCGTCCACAGGAGCCACGCAGATGCAGATGACTGCTTTCAGCCTGTGTTCTAAACAAGTTGTAAACATAGAGCCCTCTTTCCAAAAACACTTAAAATTGTTTTTGGAAGAGAAAATTGTCATACACTGCTTAATCCTTCTCCTCGCAGGGATATGCCAAAGCCTTGAACGGACTGGTGAAACTGGGTCTTATAAACAGAGACGCCTTTCCCGCGCTTCGACCCGAGGCCAAGCCTCTCACCTGGGTGAGTAATTCCGCAACGATACGCATTCTGACTGGTTAGGTTTGAACTTGGTTTGGGCCAGCTAAAGCCCATGGTGTGGCTTACCGCAGCGAGGTCAACCCTAGCCCAGAGGCCCCTTTCCGTGCACTGTTGTGGGAGGATGGAGGCAGGATGGAGAGAGCTTGGAGGCTGACTCCGGGCCTATTTCCTCAGTAACTTCTAGCACTTGGTGGCTCCCTCACTTCAGGAAGAGATGGACTTGTCCTCTGCACTGGGCTCTGGGCTCTGCCACTGGCCTATGTGGTGACCCAGTGGGAGGAGTTAAGTCTGGGCCTCCTGCCACTGCTAGCACCGGAGTGCTGCTGGCAGTGTCATAGAACTGCTTCCTAACCTGCGAATCCCAGCAGTTCTTTCATTCGGCCGTTTGTAACCAAGCGTAATTTGAATTTTCAGTTCCCGGGTTCACCCCACATCTGTGTTGTATTAAAATCAATTAAAATTGGAAGATTTCCCCCCAGGTGGCTCAGTTGGTTGGGTGTTGTCCCGTGCATGAAAAGGTTGCTGTTTTGATCCTGTGTCAGGGCACATGGTTTCAGGCTTGAACCCCTGTAGGGGTCATGCAGGAGGCAGCCAATCAATGGTTCTCTCTCACATCGATGTTCCTCTCTCTCTCCCTCTCCCTTTCACTCTCTAAAAAAATCAATTAAAAAATCTTTTTGAAAAATCCTAGAGGTTCAGTGTTGGAAGGGACTTTGGAGGCTTGGAACTAAATGTTAAGTAGAGCTTCCACTATCTGCTAGGAATTAACTTGTTACTAGCTGGTCATCCAACTTAATGTGCTCATATTCTAATAGAAATGCCAGAAATTTATCATAGGAGAAAAGGATCAATATTGCAAATCTTTATAAGTCTCCCCAAAGAAACTTTGGCATTCTTGTTGGTCAATTGCTTTTTAATTCAGTTATTTTGTGTGTCTGAGAGTCTTTCCAATTCAAGTCTTACCATCCACAAATGTACTGGTTGGACAGAAGTGAATAAGTATCTATAGGGTGAATATGGGGGTGAGGCAGTTGCATTGGGAAGGCTGGTACAGGTATTCTTAGAGCTGGTCCAAGTATCTTGGTAGCTACAGTCTCAAGTAAGGATGGACAAACATTTTTTTTAAAGACCAAATTAAAAATATATTTGACTTTATGGGCCAGCGATGGCTGTCAAACTACTCAATTCTGCCATAGACAATAGATCAACTCATGAGCAGGTTTTACTAGTAATAAAACTTTTTACTTGCAAAGCCAGGTGGTGAGCCACATTTGACCTGTGAACCAGTTTGATTTTCCTTAACCAGGGGTGGGGCCACTTGAATATTTATAATATCATTTGCGGGCCATCCAAAACTATCAAAAATTAGCCATTTGGTCAAACATTTAATTAACTCACCCCTTATGCCTTGGCAGGGCCAGACTGAATGATTTAGTGGGCCTTCTACGGCCCGAGGGCTGGACATTCCCCACCCCTGCAATCTAAAGCATAATTTTTCCCTTGAGAGACTGAAAAAACTCTTGTTTAGAAAGTAGAAAAAGTTATGACCATTGTTTAAGTTTTCTTCTTTGAGATTTTATTATCTGCAAGGTCTTTTTCATCTCTGGAACCTACAAAATAACTTTGGTTGCTACTAGCAACCAAAGCAATAAGCCACTTCATTCTGGCCAAAATGGATGGCTGGAGGGTGAGGGGGGAATGGGTGAAAAAGTGATGGAGAGGATATGCAAAGACAGGATGTGATGTCATTATGATACCATCTGTTTAGTATTGATTTAATGTTATGGCCCATTTTTTTTATTGCTGAAATATTCTGGAACACCGTGCATTTATTGATGTGTGGGTGTGCAGACACATGTGTATGCACATGTATGCATTACAGTTTACTATTTCTAATTTAATTTTAGGTGCATTTGAGGTCCAATGTCTTAACAAAATACTTTCTCAACTTGTTTATTCTATTAGGAACTTAGAGTTTTCATTTTTCTTTTCTAACCAGAAAGAGCTCCTGTGTGATCTAGTTGGGATTCCGCCCTCCTCCACGCAGGACGCGCTTAAGGAAGCTGTCTTGAAGAAGCTAGGGGGAGACAGCACCCAGCTGGAGGCTGCTGAACGGTAGGCACCCACGAGTCAATGCAGAGCTAACTATTGGATAGATGATCCCTTAATCCTTTTCCATCAAAGAAAGGTCAGAATAAAACCAAATGTTTTACATTGCCTTTGGCTAATTTGCTGCTCTAGTGTTGGCCTGTTCCAGTCAACGCAGAGCTAACTATTGGATATGTGATCCCTTAATCCTTTTCCATCAAAGAAAAGGTCAGAATAAAACCAAACGTTTTACATTGCCGTTGGCTAATTTGCTGCTCTAGTGTTGGCCTGTTTTAGAGAGATTAACATATACCATGTTCATGTGGGGGTGAGATGCAGATTGAGAGAGAAATTCAATGGCAATTATAACTTGGGAAATACTTATTTTGAGACACTTTACTACTCAGTACTCAAGACAGGTGGGATTTTTTTTTTTTCCTCTGGAGAATCACCCAGTCATTTTCCAACTGTTTTAAAACATTTGTTCACATAGTGATGGCACATTCTGCTGTCATCCTTAATGTGGGAGAACGAACCTGCGAGAGAATCTCATAAAAAGCTTTGCAATAGCGTGGATTTCCAATGTGTTAGTTCTGCTCCAGAGAATGCTGCCCGGGAGAGTCTGGGGATGATTCTAAAGGTTGCAACATGACTGTTGTTGTTATTATTTTACAATTTAGGAGAGTCCTATGACTTGGACTGTCATTTTGTGATTCTTCCCTTCAAGGTGAAATCCAAGGAGTGCTCCCTCTGCTTCCCAAGTGGGACTGTGCACAGGCCTTGTACTAACGCAGCCATCTCTTGTGCTCCTCAGGTTGGGCTTACTTGGGGATGAACAAGTCCCTCGGGCAGAGTCTGTTGTGGATGCACTTTCCAAGTATTTGGCCATGAAACTTTCCTACGGTAAGCCATTGGCCATTAGCTGAACATCTCAGAAGAAGAAACATGCGATGTAGTCAGTATAATCAGCAAATTATGTTAGGGGGCTGGAGCCAAGCAGTAGGAATGGGGTAGTATGATATGAGGGAACGAGCTCTTGACTTTTTTCAGAGGGAAAATTGAGAGAACTGTAAAGTAAGAATGAATTTGGGCCCAGCCAGTGTGGTTCAGTGGTTGAGCATCAACCTATGAACCAGGAGGTCACGGTTCTATTCCCAGTCAGAGCACTTGCCTGGGTTGTGGGCTCGAGCACCAGTGAGGGGCATGCAGGAGGCAGCTGATCAATCATTTCTCTCATTGTTGATATCCTTCCTTCCTTCCTTCCTTCCTTCCTTCCTTCCTTCCTTTTTCTTTCTTTCTTTTTCTAATGTTTTTATTGATTTCAGAGAGAGAAGGGAGAGGGAGGGAGAGAAACATCCATGATGAGAGAGAATCATCCATGAGCTGCCTCCTGTAGGCCCTCTACCAGAGACAGAGCCCACAGCCCCACCTGTGCCTTGAGATGGGATCAACCATGACCTTGTGGTTCATGGGTCAACGCTCAGCCACTAAGCCAAACCTGCTGGCTCTTTTTATTTTTTAATGGGGCTACTGGGAAATTTTAAATTACATACTTTGCTCACAGTCTATTTCTGTTGCACAGTGCTGCGCTATAGGTTAAAGAATTCCGGATTCAAGTCTCCAGCCTGCACCCCAGCTAGAGTTATAGATCCACACATAGTTCAGCTATCTAAGTGGTGCCTGTCTAATGATCATCTCTAATGCAGAACTCTTCATTTCCACACACACATCCTCACCCCAAACCTGTTTCTGCCCAATCTGACCCATCTCAGTGAATTACCTAAGCATCCTTCGTTGTTGATGTTTCTCTCTCTCTCCCTCTTCCTTCCTCTTTCTCTAAAATAAATACTTCTTTTTAATAAAAAGAATGAACTTGGGTAATATGTAAAAGGAAAATATTATTAGTTTTACTTGTAATTTTTAGCTCATTTGGAAAAACTGCAGGAGCATTTTTGAGAGAAAGTGGATGGCTGCTGTGGCAGAGCCCTCGTGCCTGTACCCGGCTGTAGTGATGGCAACCTGGATAGCAGACTGTGATTTGAGTCATCATTTCCTTGAGTTTTCCAATGGGTCTCTGAGCTACAAAGCAGTATGGCTAGTTGTCTAAGAACCATATCTAAGGGGAGGGAGACTTGTGAGAGAAAAGGGCAGCAGGAGGAGAGGAAATACAATATTTGGGTTGTAATGATGGTGGCATTTTATAATGCCTGCTTACTTACTTTAAGGTCCTGGAGAGAAAGATATGATTGTGATGAGAGACAGCTTTGGAATCAGACATCCTTCTGGGCATTTAGAAAATAAAACTATTGATCTTGTGGTTTATGGAGACATCAATGGCTTTTCAGCCATGGCTAAAACTGTGGGGTTCCCCACCGCGATGGCAGCCAAGATGTTGCTAGATGGTAAGTTCTTTCATCTCCTTATCCTCTTCAAGTCATTCGGTGCCTGGGCATCCAATAACTATTGTTGAGTATGACACTGCGTTCACTAAAAGTGAGCCATCTCAGAAGATCCAGGCGCGGGCTGACTGGGAGTGACTTGGTGGGAGTGACAAACATGGGCTTTGGAGTTAGCACCGCCTTCTCTCCCAGCTCAGTCATAGATGGCTGAGCGATGAGGTGCAAGTTACTCAGCATCTCTGAACCAGAGTTCCCTCATCTTCAAACTGGGGATCGTCATCGCTCATTCATAGGGTTGTTGTGATGCTAAAGTGAAATAATATGTAAAGCTCCTACCACATGGTGGGGCCTCCAATCAATGTGAACTCCCTTTCTTTCTTTCTTTCTTTCTTTTTTTTATATATATTTGGGAGGTTGTTAAATCTTTTGGGCGAAGGGCATTCACTTCCAGGTCTTCGAACATAGAGACCAGGGTTTTTTTTTTTAATTTTGTTTTTTGCTGTGAAGCACTTGCTTTATTGAGACCATGTTTTATTAATCTTCATGTCTCAGTATATTATGAGTACTCAATAAATATTTTGAACAGAATGAATTCAAATTTTAACTCTTCACTCTTCCCTGAAGATCCTGTATAAGTTCAAGTAAGCATTACCTCTAAACACAATGCCCCATTTGGCCCATGTGAAAGTGTGAGGAGAGTAGAAAACATCAAAGCATATCAATGTCAAATGATGAGAAGATGTATCTACAATAGCATCTCAGCTAATATCACGTTAAACCATGTACTTAGTTATTGCGGAACAAGGGTGATGACGTGATGAAGGATCAGGTAATAATGGCCTTTAAGGAATGTGTCCAGACTTACTGTTTCAGCAACAAACAGACACCCATGCCCAAATAACCAGGTGGGCTTTAATTCGTTCTGTTGAGTATTCTGCTTTTAAATAAAATGAAATCAGCAAATAAAGGGGTTAATGCAGTCAAGTGTATAAATTCTGACACTATCCCTAAGTCCAGTTGTGTTTTTAATCTAAAATTGATTAAATAATAATTTAGTAGGCGACATTTAAGCAGCTATTTTAAAAATGTTTAGGCCTCCAATAATTCATTGACTCTGACTTGACTGTTATATGGAGACCCTTGTTGCAGAAATTAGCATTTAATACCACCTTTAAAATGGTAACTACAAATTAATTTTCTTTCAGGTGAAATTCATGCTAAAGGCCTAATTGGACCCTTTTCAAAGGAGATCTATGGACCAATATTGGAGCGAATTAAAGCAGAAGGCATCATCTATACAACACAGAGCACAATCAAACCTTAATTGAGAATTATATTTTACTTTTATCTTCCCAAGCAATACAGCTCTGAACATTTGTGCAACAAACATGTTTGCTACAGTACTATTTTACATATATTTTGATTGTCATTACAATGATGTTTTTGAAATATAAATCTCTATTTTCTTATGCAAATATTTGGAACAGGATATGCCAGTAATTACCAGAGAACTTTAATAATTCTATCATGTATTTTTTCACATGTGTGTAAAAGTGATGATGATTGTATTATTTGTTAATTTATTGTGCAACTGTTTTCCTACAAGAATATATTTTCCTATATTCAGCAGACGAAGTTTCATCTTTTTAGATAGAAAATATTTCCTCAACATCACAGAAATGCAAAGGATCCTAAAAGACTACTACAATGATATGCCAACAAATTGAAAAACCTAGAAAAAATGGATAAATTTTTGGAAACATACACCTTTCAAGACTGAGTCATGAAGAAATAGAAAATCTGAGTAGACCAATTATAGGTAATAAAATTGAATCAGTAAATTAAAAACTTCCCCCAAAGTCCAGGATCTGATGACTTCCCAGGTGAATTCTACCAAACATTTAAGAAGCATTAACACTTATCTTTCTCAAATCATTCCAAGAAATTGGAGAGGAAGGAACACTTCCAAACTCATAGGAATAGATTGAGAGTCCAGAAATAACTCTCACATTCATGGTCAATAGATTATTGAAAAGGTTACTAAGACAATTTACTAGAGAAAAATAGTGTTTTTATATATTGGTGCTGGAACAACTGAATAGCTACATGCTTAGAAATGAAGTTGGACCCTTACCTCACAGCACATATAAAAATTAAGTCAAAGCGAACCAAGGGCCTAAATATAAGAGCAAACACAATAAAACTATTAGGAAAAATTATAGGCATAAATTTTCATGACCTTGGTTTTTTTATGGCAATAATTTCTTAAATAAATGAAACCAAAAGCACAAGAAACAAAAGGAAAAGAAAATTGGACATCATCAGAATAAAAAAACCTTTGTGCTTCCAAGGGTACCATTGAAAAAGCAAAATGACAATTCACAGAATGAAAGAAAATGTTTGCAAATCATATATCAGGTCAGGGAGGAACTTGTATTTAGAATACATAAAGAACTACTATAACCCAATAAAAAGACAAAGATCCCAAAGTAAAGAAATGGACAAAGGATCTGAATTGACAGTTCTCCAAAGATAAACAAAAGGCTATCAGCACATACAGAGATGCTCAACATCATTAGCTATCAGAGAAATGCAATCTGAATTGACAGTTCTCCAAAGAAGATAAACAAAAGGCTATCAGCACATACAAAGATGCTCAACATCATTAGCTATCAGAGAAATGCAAAGCAAACTTACAATGAAGCATCACTTCATACTCACCAAGATAGTTGTAATAAAAGCATGCTGGTGAGGATGTAGAGACATCGGAAGCCCTCATAAAGGCCTGATGGAAATGCAAAATGGTGCTGTTGCTTGGAAAACAGTTCAGCGCAAAGGCTAAACATAGTTACCCTATGGTCCAGCAATTCCACTCTAAGGTATATACACAAGAGAAATGAAAACGTACTATGTCCATGCCAACTTGTAAAGAAATGTTTGTAACAGCATTATCCATGATAGCCCAAAATGAAAACAATCCAAACGCCAGTCAACTAATAAATGCATAAACAAAAGGTGGTGTATTCATACAATGGGATATTTGACAATAAAAAAAATACATGAATTACTAATACAGGCTACAAGATGGATGGACCTTGAAAGTATTGTGCAAAGTGGAAGAAGCCAGACAGAAAAGGCCACATAGATGATTCCATTTATATAAAATGTCCAGATTAGTCAAATCTGTATGTAGAGAAACTAGATTAGAGGTTACTTAGAGCTGGAGAAGAGTGGAAGTGACTACTGATGAGTTGGGGGTTCCTTTTTGGGGTGATGAAAATATTGTACAGTTGATTGTGGTAATGGTAGACAATTCTGAATATCCTAAAAAAATCACTGACTTATATACTTTGAATATACATTGTATGAGATGTGAATTAGACCTCAAGTTGTTATAAAAGATATTCGATTACAAATAAAACATTTGTTGGCTCCTTGGGAAAAACATTATATATAACTAATAAAAATTTTATAATTAGTTATACAGATAAACTAAATACCTGTTTGACTTTCACTGACCGTGCTCATATCCTGGCATCTCAAACTAATTCCACCCTTGAAATAGCAGAGATTAGATGTGGAGTGTATGAAAGTCGAGCAAGCATCTGTGCTATTTGAAAGGATCAAAGTTGATTTAAGGCCTGGTCCTACCTGTCACAAATATGTACTATATGGAGAGCAATAATCTGTTAATAAGTAAAGACATTCTGTTATGGAAGTGTTTACCTCAGCATTGAGCTTAACATAATGAATTTGGAAATAGAACTTGGTTCCACCCCCAACCTTGAAGAGTGCCCTGACGGAATGGGAACCAGGGAGCTAGCACCTTGCGTGGGAGTGGGAACTTGTTGAGATCTCGATGTAATGAACTGCTTTGGGTCTTATGGTAACAGTGACAAAGGGGATGTGATCGCAGGGCTGGTTTAATGTCAGCGCTAGAAAAGGAAATGGCAGTAAGCGCCAGAAAAGACATTGGCTTTCGGTAACAAACTTTCCAACAGAAATTTCAATAATAAAGATGGTGGTGGTAGGATCTGGGGATGAATGGATAGCTTATAGTTAATAAGCATATGACTCTCTGAGGGTCAGGAAACTTATATGGTAAATAAATATTTTAGGCTTTGAAGGGTAAGGGGTGTCACAGCTGCTACGTTATTGCTGAAATATCATTCTGGAACACTGTGCTATTTTCTGCCTTTGTCGTGTGAGCGCAGCCATCGATGGCACCTACATGAGTGGACATGATTGGTACCATTAAAACTTTATGAAAACAGGTCATGGGCCGACTTGGCCCTTGAGCCATAGTTTGTGAACCCCTGGTCTAACCATGTTGGTAGGCTTAATGTCCTCATCTTCCAGATCTTTCTACCTTTTTGGCCTCTTCCAGATTCTATTTTCTATTGTCCATTTTTCCTTGTCCTAGAACCTTGAGATAATAGACCCTGGGCCTCTGAGAAGCACTGTGATGAGTTGTCCAATATGCTAGTTGTTTTCTTCTACATGAAATTAGGATAACAGAGACTCACAGGATGGTTATAAAGGTTAATGAGAGAATAAAAGCCTGTTACCTAGTAGATGTTCCAAAAGATTAGCATTCCCTCTTTAGCAATAACATTTTTGCCTGAAGTTTATGTTCAAGTTAATGAGATTTTAGCTTTGAGGTGTTTTTTTTTTTTTTAAATCTTTTGGATAACTTTGGAGGACTCCTCAAACATCTATGCTGCTTAAATGAACTATAGATGTATCTGCTCCACAACAAGAATCTTAAAGTGGTCATAGAGTAGAAAGGACCCAAATAATAATTTGGCCAGGCCTCTGATGTTGCAGAAGAGAAAATGTGCCTTACAAAGTTAAATGACTTGCAATTTCTTATTTATATCACATACTAGGGGCCCAGTGCACAAATTCATGCACCTTGGGAGAAACTGTGGGCCGCAAGGCCCCAGTGGGCACAGGGGCGGGTCTCGGCCCATCCTCTGCACGTTCACCCAGCCCCCTCCCTGCTGGCAGCCCCGCTCCCACTGCTGCCACTCGCACCTGCTGATGGCGCCAAGCGATCAGGACCGAAGCCGGTGCCAGCAGCGGGTCTGAGCAGCAGCTCTGGCACTGGCAGTGGGTGTGAGTGGGGCTGTCTCCGGCAGCGGGTGCGAGAAGCAGCTGCTGGCCCCGATCGTCCCTCAGGAGCAGGGGGAGATGGAGAAGCCTCTCGCACCCACCGATGGTGTGCTGTCAGCAGGTGGCAGAGGTGGCTGCGGCCCCAGCAGTGGGTGTGAGTGGAGCTGGCACCAGCAGCAGCTGTGAGCGCCGGGCGGGACTGTGGCACAGTGCGGAAACAAAGAATTTTCAGTAACCACCAGAGGCTCGCCCAGATGACAGCAACTGGTGCCCCTGCTCACCTGCTTCTCCATCCTGCTGCAGCCCATGCCCGCCATCTTCTGCACATGCCCCTTGGTGGTCAGTGCACATAGCGACTGGTTGTTCGGTTGTTCCATCGTTCGGTCTATTTGCATATTAGGGTTTTATATATATATATATATTTCTATGTGTTCCAGCTTGTTTTCTGGGGATTTTTCGTTTTCTTTCTGAGCATCCTTTTTACTGATAGTATTCATGGTTATTCATGGCATTTGCTGGTCTCCTTTGCCCTCGCATGCATGGATGTCTGTATTACTGGCCCTTTTCTAGCAGCTTTTTCTGAGGAGGTCTTTCTACTATTTTTAAGTAGATGTTGCTGAATCCCAAGATTTTTACCTCTGTTATCTCCCAGAGCTTACTGCCACAGCTTCTGTAAGACAGCACAGCCACACTGCTTGGGGGTGGGGTTTGTTTTGCCCTCACCATAATGGCAACTCCAGGCCTTCGTGGGGACCCTCCCCAAGGACCTGAACTGGGGGTCAATCACAGAGGGAAGCAGCACTTATACTGCAATAACTTTTGGTTTACAGATAATGTGCTCCTTTACTTGACACCAAGGGCAACGGGAGACGAGTTTGGGGAGTCCAAGGGGCAGCAGGGCTCTGTAGTTCCATTTTTTTGCCTGAAATTCCAACACCCAACAACAGACAGCCATGCACAGAACCTGTGCCCTGTCAGTCATCTGCTGGCTCACTGTTCACTCTCCTTGCCCTGCTGGACTGCCCTCTGCAACTTTCTGTTCCTTCATGTCTAAGGCAGTGCCTGCCATCTCCAGCTTCCTCCCCTCATCTATCTATTTATTCCCGGTTGTCCATCTTTAGATGCTTCAATTGGCGGGTCCCTCGGGCATGCCTCTGTATTGAGTAGGGAATTCTTTGTTGAATTAGAGTTGGTTAACTTGCTGAAATTTCAGTGGGAGAAGCCAAGGGGATCTCACGCTGCCATTCCTCTGACATCCTCTTGTTTTTCTTTTAGGAAATGATAACCTTAGAAAAACTTGTTCATTACAATTTAACGACAAGGATGTCTCGATTCTTTAAACTGGTGTAGTGTGTTTCATTTACATGCCTTAACAATTAATACTACCTACTCACATGCCAATATTGTGCCATTGAGGTTACCTCTAATGTACCAGAATATTTTATAATTTGCAAGTGAGTGAATAATATTAAATCATTTTAATTTTTATAACAAAAGCTTTTCTTTATTTTGACAAATGTGTAGATTTTCCTTCCCACTTTTTCTAAAAAGTTAATTTCAATTCAGTAAATGCTTAGTACATCTGATTCTGTGTGCTATTTGTGAGTGGGATTTAATTCTAAGAAAATATTTTAAAATGTTTCTGCTTTTAAAGAGATCTTATTTTCCATGTTTTGTATAGTAGATAACTGATATGAGTCTTTTTAAGTGCTAACAAATTAGGGGGATTCAGATCAGAAATATGAAAATTAAGTAAGATCCGTATGGTGTGATACTAAGTAGTATATACATGTATTAAATGTTTGGATTCATTTTATGTGAAGAAGCAGTTGCCATAAATTCTCAGGGAGTATAATACTGGAAGGATGGAATTTATGGTTCCGGTGCATTTAACTAAATAGCGGGATTATGTTCATTCTTAATACTTTCATGAGGGCACAGTTTCCAGTATCAAAGCAGGCTGGCTACCCGTGATTCCCTGTTTTGTTGCACTTGGGCTCCCCCCAGCTGGTAGGTCCTGTTGATTTACCCTCACCTAAGTTTCCAAACCAGCTTAGCTTGTCCCTGACTGGCAAATCTAACTCTCAGTTTGCTTCTCAACTAAAATTTCTCAACATTTCTTGGTATGTGGTGCCCTTAGCTTCCCGGTAACATTTTCCTAGCTCCACTAAGCCAAAAGATGTACGTAATGGTTCCCTTTATTACGTAATTAGGTCCACATAATTTCAGGTGAGTAGTTGTGCAGTGTCAG
Organism: Myotis davidii; assembly: GCF_000327345.1. NCBI lineage: Eukaryota > Metazoa > Chordata > Mammalia > Chiroptera > Vespertilionidae > Myotis > Myotis davidii. The sequence continues at coordinate 51,936 of NW_006285795.1, forward strand.
AACATGTTACTGTGTTGTCCTCAAACATGGGAAATTCTGTGAAGTCCCTGTGTGCCTCAGTGCAGTTTGGAACCACAGTTCCACCAGATCCACCTTTTTCACTTCCATCATCTCAGCAGGACCCTGCCCACCATTCGCAGTCACACAGGCTCTGGCACAACACTCCACAGGCAAATGCAAGTTGATGGCAATACTTATATTTATTTTTGCAATCCCTTCAATAAACCATTTGAACAATGTTGGGTAAGGTGTTATTTTCATAAAAACATATTCTTTCAAAACAAATGTATTTCTATTTTCCATAAAAGTTAAAATTACATGCTAAAACAGAGTTAACCACTGAGATAACATGGAACAATATCAGGAGACTTATAAAGCAAGACCAGACAAGGAACTATATCATTAAACTAAGCAATGACACAGAACTAGAAAACCGACTCAGTATTAAAATATAAAAATCTACGATTATAAATATAAATTTGGTCCATGGAGACACTAGAGCAGTATTTACAGTAAGTAGAAGATTATTTTGTACTTCAGGTGAATACTGCAGTTGTAAAATGTTGACTATCAGAAGGAGCAGAGCATTTTATTTACAGTCTACTGTATTAAAAGTTATATTTCCAGCAAACCTGTTGATTGCTACAAATACAGCTAAAAATTTGACACTAAAACATGTTTTCTGTAGTTTGGAATTCCTAGTACCCATAAATTGAAAATTTCTGTTAAAATCAATACAAAAAACACCCTAATTCCATTCTTAGAAATACTGTAAAATTCAGTCATTTTAGTTTAAGCACAATAAGTGAATTACAAGAAGTTCTGCAAAAAGGCACACATTGTTAATATAAATTTGGCAGCAGAATCCTATGTCATGAAAGTTACTGTCAGGTGATGGGAAAGAAAACAGGGAAGAGAAAAACGGATTTTCCAGTCTAATTTGAGATAGGGAGTTTCGTCACCCCTCTCTGTGCTAAACTAAAGACTCTAAGCTCTCGGCTATATTTCCATCGGGCAAGGCTGCGCCGTTACTGTCCAGAGAGGTGGATGGATTCTCTTCCTGCCTCGTGCTCACGAGGCTGAGGACTGCTTTGTAGAGAAACTGATACTGCTCCTAGGAAACAGAGAATGGAAGTTACAAACAGAAGCTCAGTGAAGACATCCATCTGTAAACGGAAGGAATACTTTTAGTGACACCTGGGCACTGTCCATGGAAGAGCTCTGTGTTAGGGGCTCTGTGATACTCAGCAAAGGCACACAATCTATATGAATGTCTTCTTCTGATGACATTTAAAATAGCTTTTTAATTGCCCTAGCCCAGTGGTCGGCAAACTCATTAGTCAACAGAGCCAAATATCAACAGTACAATGATTGAAATTTCTTTTGAGAGCCAAATTTTTTAAACTTAAACTATATAGGTAGGTACATTGTTACTAACTTAATTAGGGTACTCCTAAGGCTTAGGAAGAGCCACACTCAAGGGGCCAAAGAGCCGCATGTGACTCGAGAGCCGCAGTCGGCCGACCATGGCCCTAGCCAGTTTGACTCAGTGGATAGAGCGTCGGCCTGCGGACCGAAGAGCCCCAGGTTCAATTCCGGTCAAGGGCACGTACTTCGGTTGCAGGCCCCTCTCGGGTCTGGGCCCTGGTTAGGGCATGTGCAGGAGGCAACCAATTGATGTGTTTCTCTCACATCGATGTTTCTCTTTTTCTCTCTCTTCCACTCTCTCTAAAAATCAATGGAAAAATATCCTTGGGTGAGAATATAAAAAAAAAAGCTTTTTAATTAGCTACTATTCATTGTCCTAGAAAATTGGTCCACACACATTGGCTTATGGTAAGCACTCCGTCCCTTATTCATTTACTTCACGGAGTCGCTGAGAAGGTGATGTGACAGGGTTTGGTCAGTGACTGGTCAACTTGTGTGTAGCTCCCCGGCATGGGCACCTGTAACCCACTACCAAATAAGGTGCTCATTCTCCGTTCTCTAGTTGTTATGGAAACCATTGGGTTTGTCTATTAGGGGGGAGGACTGCATGTCAGTCATCTGAGACACCCATGCAGAATGCAGGCCTTTCCCAAGATCCACTTATCCAGTATTCTTCACACTCTCCCCACCTGACCGCGCCTATCCCTGCTTTGCCAAAGGTGGGCGAGCGTGTGCCCTGCTGAGGTTTCAGAGTAGAGACACAGTAGAATAGGTAGCTTTCCTCTTACAGATGCTGGTGTGGTTGTGGGGGGTAGGGGAAGGCAAGTGCAGAGAAAGTGAGTTGGGGACTAACATCATAGCAAACCATCCTTAGGACCACCTGGGAACTGGTGCCCCATTGAATGCATCCTCAAAATGGGTGAAAGGACAACCTCTGGAAAGCAATTCCCTACAGGACCAGCTTGACACAACCCAGCTGATCTGAATGAGATGTTTAATAGGGGCTCCTCTGAGGTGCAGGTGTGCAGGGGTAACCTTGCCTTTGGCCAGTGGGTTTGGGCTGTAGCTCAAAAAATGGACCTTTTCTAAGTCCCTTATACATGCACAGATCACATAAGCTTCTCCCATTGGGCCACTTGAACTAAGTTCCCTATCATCTTTTCAGCCCATATTTCTACAATAAAAACTTCCAAATTATTTCAGTGTCGAAACCAACTTCTCCAGATGTGCTGTATCTCTGTTTTGATCATCTGAGTCTCTCTTTCTTTTTAAAAGTATCCAAGAATTAGCCGTTTGTTAACCTCAGAAATTAAATTTTACTTGAAAGAAAAGTAAACACTTCAAAAGTTTTAAGACTTTTGGGTGTGTCTTCTGACGGTTCTCTGAGCTAGGCAGAACTTGAACTCTGGAAACGTAGCCATTTATTTTGTTGGATAAGTCAGGGTGTTTCTACTGGGGATATTTTGCAGAATTACAATAAATCTTGTAAAAAAAAAAAACAGCACACGTGTGATTTAAAATTTTTAGCCATAAATTTTCTAGAAGAAAAAATGTAAATGTTTCTTTTTTATAGTTCCAGTTATATGGATTGGAGACAGAATAACTTGTAATTCAGGCTGAAAACTACATCTAATGCTGTCAATGTGGCCTTTCTTGAGGGTTAAGATGGTGCTGGCAGCCTCTAGGAAGTAAGTCGTAGCAGTGAGAAGTTTGCTTTGTTACTTACGATGTCAGCAAAGACTCCTGGCCTCATCAGATTAATCATCTTGGCTACCTGGTAGACATCCACGGAATTTTCTTTTTCTAGTTGGTGCATAAGGGTTGCCAGAGCACAGAAAGTTCCTGCTGTCACTCCTCCGTGCCTTGAAGCAAAGGAGAGGGACAGACTCCATTCAGATGCATCGGGCTTTCATATTTGGGACTCACAGAGTATGCACTCTTGATCACTTTGCCCTAAGAACACTGAGATTTCTAATGAATTGCTTCTCTTTACTGTGCATAAAACTGTGGTTTATGGTTTATAGAACACTCAACAAGTGCTCATGATCTTAGTAATGAGATACTTTACAGAGGATTAAGATTTGCTTATACCAGGAGCTGGCAATAAATTAGAATGCTCTAAGGTTATAATATGCATTACATAAAACATGTATATAATATGTAATTCCAGCACACACATTTTTTTTTTATTTGCTTATAGCAAAAACCTGGAAAGACCTATTGGATAAAGATCTCTGTTTCTGGTAAATAAAAAATATATCAATTTTACTCCTATTCCAAGAAAGTTCATGGCTGAGAAATGTCTCTGATTAGCACCTGTAAAAATTCAAATGCTAAAACGAGTCATCAGCCCTAGCCAGTTTGGCTCAGTGGATAGAGTGTTAGCCTATGGACTGAAGAGTCTCAGGTTTGATTCCAGTCAAGGACACATACCTCGGTTGCTTGCTTATCCCTAGCCCTGGTCAGGGCATGCACGGGAGGCAGCCAATCAATGTGTCTCTCTCACATTGATGTTTTTCTCTGTGTGTGTCTCTCTCTCTCCCTTCCACTCTCTCTAAAAATCAACGGAAAAATATCCTCGGACAAGGATTAACTATAAATAAGTCAATCAATCTGGACCATCACACAAAAGGCTCTTGGCATCCATTGCAAGAGCGCATTTTTGTGATCACACACCCATCTCCTGCCTTCAAGAGGAGCTCCAAGAGAAGTGAAAAAAAATTCTGTGTTCACCTTGTAAGAAGCAGATAATCCACCCACAGTGAATCACTACATTGGCCCAAAGCATTAGGTGAGTACAGAGACAGCAGAAATCCGCGTATACCGAGGGGATGCTCAGGGACAACTTGATTTCGAGTGTGGAACTTACTCATCGTGGACAACCATGGGCCCATCCCTGCTGGCAGCTTCTTCTTTGATAAGACTTAGAAGTTCAAAAGTTTTACTAATGGGGCTATCTGGATTTGGCCACTTGGGACACTGAAAATGCCTCACTTCCAGCACATAATCATCCTGTAACAAGAAAGACAAAATCATGTGTTTAAAAGAATCAGACGGGTTACTGAGTACAGTAAGTGAGGAAAACCAGAAACCACAGGAAGGTGATGAACGCCAACAGCACGCACAAGCGAGCAGCAGCAGCGTCAGCCTGTCCCTCACAGAAGAGAGACGTCGCTGTGAGGCCACGCTGGTCACATACAGACGCATCTCTTTCTTATTCTAACGATAAACCTTATTTGTGGGATCATGCCAATCAAACCATGAACGTATGTGCAAAGGATGTGTCTGCGATGCTAAATTTAAACTTACAAAAAGAAATCTTCAGTGTTAAAATGTATTTTAAAAATATCGTAGGCTTTTTCAGTACCAGTATCACTCAGGTTTAACTAAGGGGAAAAGAGATAGCAGCACACTGGGGAAGACGCTGGCAAGGAGGGTGGTGTTTGGTTTCAACCTGGTCCCAGTTCTGATTCTTGCTTAAGTGACCAAGCAGCCGGTGTGATTTTAAATCCCTCACACCTCAGACCTCCCGGCTCCTGACGTGTACACAATCAAATGTTACATTTAAAAACAAGCAGCAGATGCCCAGCCAGCGTGGTTCAGTGGATAGAGTGTTGGCCTGCGGACTGAAGGGTGCCAGGTTCGGCTCTGATCAAGGGCATATACCCAGAGTTGCAGACTGAATCTCCAGTGGGGGTGTGCAGGAGGCAGCTGATCAATGATTCTCATTATTGATGTTTCTATCTTTCCCTCTCCCTTCCTCTCTGAAATCAATAAAAATATATTTTAAAGAATAATTAAAAAATAAATTAAAAAAGCAGCAGAACCAACATTTTATATGGGAGTGCAAAAGTCCAAAATATCCAAGATACAACTGAAGACAATGGTCAATATAGGAAACTATCTCATTAGTATCACAAAGTCTTCTATCCTATAAGAATGAACAAGTCTTCTATCCTATAAGAATGCAGAGGCATGAACAAAGAGACCAATATAATGCATGGAGATCCAAGAAACAAGCCCACACATACACGAGAGAAATCTGATTTATGACTGAACTGTATTGCGGATCACTAAGTATGCTGGGACAATGGTTATCCACGTGGAAAATAAGGAAATGGGACCTTGCCTCACAAAACATAATACACAATGTCAACTTCAGGTGGAGCTCTAAAACATTTAGGAAAAAGGGTAAAAAGATGATTTTTCAAGGTAAAAATGGTTTTTTTAAAAAGGCACCAGATGATTTCCTTATAAAAGTAACAAGATCATGCCGGCATGGCTCAGTGGTTCAGCATAGGTCGACCTACTAGTATAAACCAGGAGGTCACAGTTTGATTCCCGGTCAGGGCACATGCCCGGGTTGCGGGCTCAATCCCCAGTAGTGGGTGTGTAGGAGACAGCTCATCAATGATTCTCTCTCATCATCATTGATGTTTCTATCTCCTTCTTCCTCTCCCTTCCTTTCTGAAATAAATCATATATCTATATATCTATATATCTATATATCTATATATATATTTAATTTAGTAAAACAAGTGTGTGTCACTGCACATTTTCAAAGCACTTCTTCACTTATCAGCTCATATATTCCTGGAGAGCAATGCGTTAGTTTACTAGGTAATATGTTTTCCACTTTACTTAAGATAATTCAAGGTAAAGTTAACACATGAGAATAAGGATTGATTCAACTTTTTTTACTTTGTTTACTTTCAACTTAAGTTCTATCGGCAACTGTTCTGAAGTAAAAGAGAAATCGTTGTTTTCCTGTGTGTGTAGAAGTCAGGAACCCTGTCATTTAGCGATAATTAAGTATTTAATGATTCTACAAGATTTTGAAAATGAAAGTGACAAGTAAAGTAAAACTTACTATTTAGGTAATCTGTCTCAATTTGTAAGAAATCGGTTTCCTTCTTTTTATTGCTGGAAAAGATCCTTAAACAGCATATATTTAAATGTGCTTAAGATGAAAGTTTATCATTTAGGTTATATCCATACCTGTGTAGCTTCTAAGATAAAATCTTGAATTAAAAGTTTTTCTTCATTAGACAGACATTTGTGTTCTTCAGCCATTAGAGTGACCTTAAAGCTTTCACAATTTATAGGCTCATCTTTATTTGGCCAATAAACAAATTCATCTTCTGCCTGGAGGATTAAAAACCAAAGAAAATGCTAGATTTTAATAAAATTTCTTAATTAAGCAGGCTGTGAAATGAAGTTAACTGGTTGCCATAGAAAATTCAACACGTTTTTCTTTGAACTGCAAAATTTACTCTTAAAATCTTGTGTCTTATAAACCAAGTTGACCTGTAGAATAAAACTTAAGAACACAAATTATTGCTTTTTTGTTTCCTTAGTTTATCAATAACAAAGATTAGTTGTTGCTTCTATAATTGATAACTTAGTAGATGAAAGTCATGTGATTTTAAGAGCTCAGCAATTTACAGCATCAGTTGGAATGGTCAGCATAACTTTATGGACAAGAAATGAATCTCAAGGTATATATGCAAAAGCTAAATGAGATATTAATTAGATTTTATTTTGGGGTTTCTCCAAATATATATGAATAGTAGCATGGGGCATCCATGATTTTCTGATACTAAAAAGTCCTTCGGATACTGGGAGTTCACTTTATTCCAAATTGGTCTTCTATGGATAGCCTCAAACTGAGGGAATCTCCAAATATCTTACAAAGTTTTTAAAAAATATATACAGTAGAAGCATATGGACTGACTTCATTCATTATTGTGATTGTAATTTTCTTAAACTGTGTCACAAAATACTTAAGTTTAAATTAATTTCAACCTACCCTTATGTAAAACTGTCATTCAACAATTTCAGATCTGATTGCATAACCAAACCAGGCCCAATAATAGTCAAGGTGCAACTCCAGTGACATCACTTTATTAGTTGAAAACATGACCGGTTTGTTTGCTGGACTTCCGGCTGCTGTAAGCTAATAGTTCTCCCTCAAGGAAAATACTAAAAGTGGCCTGAGGGCCTTACCATGTTTTGACCATCAGGAAGCATCACCACCAGCTGGGCGTTATGGTCCCATATCATCCTCCAGAAATCTTTGATGGTGTGGAGAAGGGGATGCTGAGTGATGATAAACTCGTTGCTCTGATAATAACCCTACACAATCAGAAAGAAGGTAGATAAAACCTTGACATATGACTTTAAATATTCAGAAAACATTGGCAGGTTTATGGCAGTCTCTTCATTTTCAGATTGCGTTTATAAGTAATGTGATTACTCCAGTCAGTGTTTAGGGGGCACTGCTCTATGCCAGGTATAGCACTAAGCATTTCTTCCCCTAAAGTCGGTTATTCCTCCCAGCAGTACTACAGGATAGAAAATGCGATCCCCATTTTACAGATGATTAAGCAGATGCCCAAGTTCACACAGCCATCAGCTCTAGGAGCAGACTTATCAAAATGACTTATGAACCGTATCTCCTTCACTATATAGGGTGGAAATCTAGAGAAGAGTTACATTTCTCATTTCCCACAAGTCCCAGCGACAGCGTGCAAATTTCACACCTCTGGCAACAGGGCACTTTGGTGTCCAGAGGCACTCTGATGGATGAGCACATGTTTTGTGTCTCTTCATCAGCCCTGATGGTGTTTGCTCCCTGCACCTACTTACTTGCAGGTTTTCCCAGTCCCAGCCTACATTACAGCATCAGGGAATGCTGTCTTCCATCGCTACTGCGGGTGGTGGGCCTGCCGTCATCAGATCTGACTTCTGTCCACCTGGGCTGCTGCCCATATTCCCAGCTACCGCTTCAGGCAGCTCACTCTGGTTTTGGTTCTGGTAACACAAACTGGCAGGCGGTCTCCCCAGCGACTTCTCTGACTTACCATGATATAGGAGGCGTTGATGTAGTCTGTGCCTTCCCCGCTCAGGGACGAAATGCCAACCCGTGATCTTTCCACTGCAACACAAAGCATTCTGGGTAAACAAGCGTGTCCTCCATGCTACACCTTCCCCTTCAGCCCCACATGGCAAAACACAGCTGCATGTCTCAAGCTGAGCGTCTGTGACCCTGAAGCTCACGTTACCATGTATTTTGCAGTTTTAGATGACACTTCAGGGTTTGAGAGTCCTTTTTAAAAGTTACATAATTAGGAAAAATCTGAGTGTATTGCTTTTGTCCTAAATTGTACAAATATTGTCAAATTACTTACAAGGTTTGTATTCTAAACCAAAGAAAGTTTTTTGTTTTGTTTTTCAAGATTCAACATATCCTACCAGGAATAATGGAAGAAGTTCTGTTCTTTTCCCTGTTGCATTGCTTTAGGGCTGTGGAATAGTCACTCTGCTGTATATTTGACTGACTCAGGAGCTGAGAATGGGAGTGAAGGAAAAACACAGGTTATTTTTTATTTTATTAAAGTCACTCAAGTATACACACATGCACACACACACACTCCTATACATACACAGCCCAACCAAGGTAAGATACTGAATATAAACAAATCTGACTTTTTTTCCCAAGAATTCCTTGAACTAAACTTGTTTTAGGGAACTCTGTGGCACATCTGTGTTTTACACCAGTGAAGCTGGAAGAACCAGAGAACACTAGCTTCCTAGGTGACTTGCAGCATCAGGAAGACCTTCCCCATGGCTTCCTCGGTGGGTGTGCCCTCTCCATTTCCTCTACTTAAATCTCGTGCAGTTGGGAGACAAGCTGCATACGGTGTGTGTGTGTGTGTGTGTGTGTGTGTGTGTGTGTGAATATATATGGGTATAGTTGGATTTTATTCATTCTTTTAATACTCCATCACATGAATAATCTACTTGTTATTTATCTATTCCCCAATTACTGAATGTTCAGGTCATTTCCAATGTTTTGCTATGTCAAAATTTGTAGCAATGAATATCCCTTCTGTATTTCTGAATGTTCACACATGTGAGGATTTCTACAGAGAATTAGGAGTCACCAGTGTTTAAGTCTTTTTAAAAAAAAAAATTTTTTTTTTTTTATTGATTTCAGAGAGGAAGGGAAAGGGAGAGAAAGATAGAAATATCAATGATGAGAAAGAATCATTGATCAGCTGCCTCCTGCATGCCCCTCACTGGGGATCGAGCCTGCAACCCAAGCATGTGCCCCTGACTGGAATCAAACCAGGGACTCATCAGTCCGCAGGCTGACACTCTATTCACTGAGCCAAACCAACTAGGGTGTCCAGTGCTTAAGTTTTGATATATAAAAAAGCGCTGCATCATGGTTTTGATTTGCATTTCCTTAATTATTGTGAGACGGAGTACTTTAATGTTCATCAGCCATTTAGGTTTCTTCTTTGAGGACTGTATTTTCATATTTCTACTTTCACTGTCAGTTATTGATTTGTAGGGGTTTTTGATATCTTGAAGGTAAGCCTATAGTCTGTTTAAAAAGTTGCAAATATCTTTGTTCTCTTTAATCACATAGATATTTACACCTAATGTATTAAGTTTTCCCTTAAGGTTTTTGTAAATTATGTTTTTATTTAAAAATCCCTTCTTTACTCTGAACCCTTGAAAGGTATGTCCCTCTAATAGTTATAATAGTTAGCATTTACCTTGAGGTACTTAAAATCCATCCTGAATAATTGTAGTGTTTGAGGTGTGGTAGGGGCCTAAATTTACTTGTTCCCACAGAGGAATTATTTAATATCATTTACTGATTAGTTAATCCTTACTAATTTGGAATGTCGTATTAATCACAACAATTTACACACGTGCATGGCTCCTCTGCTTATTTGCCTGTTTTTAAATGTTATTATATCTGCATAATAAGTTTTCCATAAGCATACAATACATTTCTATTTCTTATTTTTCAGTATTGGTTTGAATGTTTTGGGACTTTTATGCTATATTAATTTTAAAATCAGTTAAAAAAAATAAAATAAAATCAGTGTCAAACACAAAAGCCTGACATGTGATAGGTGTCTGATATATATTTGATGAATAAATAGATATGCAATTTATTTCAGAGAAATTTTCCTATGGATAAACCTGAGTCAAGACCTTTCCTTATATGACAATACACACACACACACACACCTGCATTTCCTAGTTATGATGTTAACAGGAAACAGAGTCAAATGTCTCTCTTTTTCACTGGATTCTGATGTCATAATTGATATTTCCATTTGATCCTGGTCATCCAGTGGAAGCCATATCAGTTCTCTTATAGAACTGTGTCAGGGATAGCGCATAGTGAAATGCTGAATATGGGTAAGACATACATATTTTTTTTTAATTAAAGGAAAAGCTATCCTAACAACCTAATGTTAACATTTAGTATTTCCTTATTATCAGTTTCTGGGAGCCGTGCCGGGCATGTTTCCTTAAGTGTTTCTTTCTGCCTCAGAGAAGCTTGACTGAGTGAGACGTTTATGTTTTCCCAACAGCAGGTTCTCTGTTCAGCATTCACCCCCCGTCTTTCTCTTACTCCTCCCAAGTGCAAACGGTGCTAAGAGGGCCACACATCAGAGGCAACTCAGTGCTAACATCTTCTATGTCGTAGGCTGGGGAGAAGGGAGGGGAAAACCTGAAATCTCAAAATTTGTTAACTAACTCCCCTGGGTTTTCCCAACATCTTCTGAATTCTTCCCAGATTGTCCTTCTCCAGAACTTGGCCCTGTTTCTCCGGGGGATCCTGGGAAGCAAGAGGTTAGCACGAGAATAACGGGGGGCACAGCCCCAGCCCCAGCTGGCAGGCCGGGTAACACCTGCTTTCTGAATTCTTTGCTCCCTGATTTCTGGAAGTCAGAGAGCTGGGCTGCAGGAGGAATAATATTAAACGACAACAGAAACACCCCTCCCTGGTGCGCGGCCGGGGGTCGGGGGCGGCCAGGGCGCGTGGGAGAAACGGGCTGCAGAAGCCATGGTTGCGGTGTCGCCTATTCTAGCTCAGGGCCCTCAAGCGGGGCAGACTTTTTCCAAAGAGCAGCACCAACAGCCCGAGCCATCGCGGCTGAGTGGTCTGGCTTTTTCAGAGTGAGAAGAGCACTTGTGCGCTCTGTATTGTAAGGCCTGTTCATCCCGGCGGGCTGGGGGCCCCCTTCCCCTGCCCGAGTCTGCATTTATGAAAGTTAGTCTAGGGTTTCTGAGAACGTTTTCTTCTCGCCACTCCAGAGGAAGGTTCTCCTTGAAACGCACCACGTGGCTTCGCTGCCCGTTGCAGAGAACAATAGGAGCCACCGTGCCAGCAGCTCTCTCCGCCCATCCCCGTGGCCCTGTCCACCCCAACGAGGGGAGGCAGGCACACTCAGCCTGTGGCGGGACCGAGGCGCTGCCGAGAGGACTCACCTTGAATTGTTTCTCCAGCTTTGTTTTGCCCGTCGGCCCGGGAATGAGGAGCGCGTTGACATAGGCGTGAATGTGACTCTCGGGCACCTCGGTCTCTTTGCTCAGTATGGCCTCCACCAGCGCGTCGTGAATGAACACGTACTGTTCCTGGCGAGACGGGGACAGCAGGGACTATTACTCAGGTTTTCCTTAGGTGCATCGAGGCCAGTGGTTCTCAACCTTCCTAATGCCGCGACCCTTTAATACAGTTCCTCATGTTGTGACCCAACCATAAAATTATTTTCGTTGCCACTTCATAACTGTAATTTGCTACTGTGATGAATTGTAATGTCACTATCTGATAGGCAAGATGTATTTTCATTGTTACAAATTGAACATAATTAAAGCATAGTGATTAATCACAAAAACAATATGTAATTATATAGTCTATTTGTGTTTTCCGATGGTCTTAGGCGACCCCTATGAAAGGGTCTTTTGACCCCCAAAGGGTCGCGACCCACAGGTTGAGAACCTCTGATCTAGGTATAAAAGCAGTGTCTTCCATTGGCAGACAGAAGTTGTACTGAGGGTGGAGAGAAACCCACAAAAGATTGCTTATCAGGCCCGGCAGGAGGCAGCGGGAGGAAAAGAGCTCTTCTCTTCCCTCACCTCTCCCTTTCTCGTGGGAAGGAGGCAGGATGATCTGGGGGGCACAGCAATGCCTTGTCTCGGCCCTGCCGTCAACCCAAGGCCCACGTCCGCATTCTGCATGAGGACTTCCATGACCTCTATCCCTCTGATAGGTCTTCCCCTCTGTTCATTTTAATTCTCCCTTTAGCCCGTCATATATAATTTAGTGTAATTATTTATACGGTTTTTAAGAGTTATCTTCTTTTTTATGAATAGGACTCTTTTCTCTAGACCAGTGGTCCCCAAGCTTTTTTTGGCCGTGCCCCGCCTAAGCATCTCTAACATCCTGATGCTCCCCCCGCCCCCGTGACATATAAGTCTTATTATTCAAAAAGGAACTCCTATTCACGTGGAGGAAGCATCAAAGGCCATTCACTTGGTCTAAACAAACTTCCAAAGAATATGGCATCCATGAAAGAGAAAACTAAATAAACGAAAGGACAGGTGAAGTACTGAGGAAGAAATCACTAAGAAACTGTTAAAAAATAATAATACGAAGTGATATGAAAAAATAGCAAACAGAGTTTCAAAACATATAATAGAGAACTGAAATGCATAAATATGTCACAAGATATATTTATATACTGTATATGAGGCCCTAAAGTCATAAGAAATGCAAAAAATTCACTGTTAATAACTCATTCTTGAAAGCCCCCCCCCCCTAAAAAAATCAAATTGCCCCCCTGTGGAGTGTGTGCCCCACACTGGGAACCACTGCTCTAGTCTTATGTGACTAGAATGTCAGTTTTTTTATGAAATGAAATTTGGTTTGGTTTAAAACCTGTCCTGTTTCCAATCGCTTTCAAGCTGCTATCAATAATTTTCTATTTACATTCCTTTTTATTTAGACATAGCAACAACGAACACAGATATGCAGACTTGTCCTGTGTCACAGATATGTAAAGAATATGGGCCTAAAAATGGATAGAACTTGAGCATAACGCATGCTTTTTAAATATAAAAATGAATCCATTCGTTTACTATGTGGAGGAAGAACTTGAGGATTTTGCTAGCGGAAGATTCATTTTCTGAATCTTCTCTGTAACTGGTGTTACTTTAAAGATAGTTCCCTTTTGGTCACAAAATAGACAAAAATTATCTGGCCCTTCCATGAATTATATGCAATTACCTCTTATGGGTTGAACTGTGTCCCCCCAAAAGCAGCCTTAACCCCCAGCACTTCAGAATGTGACTGTACTTGTAAACAGAATCATTGCACATGTAAATCTTTAGACTGAGGCAGTGGCTAGTGTCCTTGTAAGAGGAAAATTGGGACATGGACACAGAGGGAAGAGGGCCCTTTGAAGACAGAGACAGGGGTTGGACTTAGGCTGCTCCATCCCAGGAACACACGTGCTACCAGAAGTTCAAAAAGATAATAAAGGACCCCCCGCTAGAGGTTTCAGAGGCAGCATGGCCCTGCCAACATCGCGATCTTGGACTTCCAGCTTCCAAAATGATGGGACAATCCGTATCTGTTGTTTAAACCGGTTTGTAGTACTTTATATGGCAGCCCTGCCAGACTAACTCACCTGCTAATACAAACACTTGTCTATCCAGCGTTAGCATTTTAGTGATGTTTCCAACCGTTAGATAAATAAAAGTTTCCCTTTTCTCATACCTCAGTTTGCACCAAATAGTTTCTTTGCGAACGGATGTGTTTTAAGAAGCCGAATATGTTGACTGTGCCTTCATGTTGAATTTGCTGCAGCATACTGTCCAGCACAATATATGTGCCTGTTCTACCAACTCCAGCACTGAAGAACACAAAAGATAAACTGTTTCAATGTCAAGCACAGAATAAATTGGAAGATAGGTCACTATGAGCTGTCTTGTAAATGAAAATAATTTCCTTCCTTGAGCAAACGAGCCACATAATAAATAATTAGCTATCCAAAATTGAAGTAGTTGGTAAGCATATGCTTCAAATGACAACATTTCCATTAATTTTTTTTTGCTACCAGTCAAACTGCAAAACAATCTATTTCTGTTGTAGATTTGTAAAAAATATATATATATATTTTTTATTGATTTCAGAGAGGAAGAGAGAGGGAGAGATAGATAGAAATATCCGTGATGAGAATCATTGATCATCTGCCTCCTGCATGCCCCACACTGGGGATCGGCCCACAACCCAGACATGTGCCCTTGACTGGAATTGAACCCGGGACCGTTCAGTCTGCAGGCTGACGCGCTATCCATTGAGCCAAATCAGCCAGGGCTCTGTTGTAGATTTTTATTTTCAATAATTATATTTATTATTCATTTTATATTGCACAGTGAAAAGATTGTTTGTCAGAGCATAATAAATAGACAATTAATCTGAGAAAAATAAAAGCACCAGCGTCACCAGATTCTGAAAAGAAAAAGGTCCCTGGGTCCGTATTGCCAGGGAGACATGTTTGTAAAGATTTCCGCTTTAATGGGAAAAAGAATTTGATCTGGCTTGCAGCTGAAAAATATCATTTCAGCGAGAGCGTGAAGAATAAAGCTAAACTTCAGTCATTTCTAAAGGGTCATTATCTACTGACTTCTTCAAAGACTCTACTGAAGGGACAGAATTCACAGACTGGATTCCTTTCAGCAGCTCCAACAAGTGGAAAGTGCTAGAGAGGAAAATTGGCACCTGCTCTGCACAATACCCTGGTCCTTCTCCATTTGCTCAGAAAAAATTCCTGACCTTCAGAGCTGTTTTCCTGGCATCTTCCTGTTTCCCTCAGCTTATCTTCAGGCGAACAGATAAAAACCTCAAGATAGGTCTCTCAAACTTTGTCTGAAGAGAACTCCTGAGATGGGTAATTAGAATATGTCAGGTAAGCTGTAGAGCAAAGGAAAATGCTTGCTTCTATAAGAACACGGGCCCTGCTTTGATGAAAACACTGCACACAGAAATGGATTTGATTTCTGTGGTCACATAGCTTGGTGGAGGGTCCACACTCAGGAGTGGTTAACTGCTACTTTTATTTTAACTGCAAAATAGCACCTGAAACCTCCAATGTTGTTTCCTCTTTCTCTGTTATATCATTTTTTTTCCCCTTCATCAATCCAGGCTTGGAAATTAAACAACTTGGGCAAGGATGAATTGATGACACATTCAATACGATATATTAGGAGAACTCAGGAAAATGAGAAAGGGTTTTAGAGTCCAAACTGTTTTAAAACAACTTAAAAGTATTGTCAGATTCCTCCCACTCCGTGTGCTTTGTTTCTCTAATGTAAGCCTGGCATTATAACTCTTCAACAGCCCAGCCAGTGTGGCGCAGTTGATTGAGCATTGCCCTGTGCACCAAAAGGTTGTCAGTTCCATCCCCAGTCAGGGTACATACCTGCGTTGTAGCTACGATGCTAGTAGGGCATGTATGGGAGGCAACAGATAGATGTTTCTCTTTCACATCAATGTTTCTCTCTCTCTCCCCTGCCTCTCTCTAAGCATGTCCTTGGGTGAGGATTAAAACAAAACAAAACAAAATAAAACAAACCCTCTACAATAGATTGTTGCTTCTCAAACACTTTTATCTCATGCCATTTTGTAATAAATGTTTAGGGACAAAAATTGTTCCACCTGCCTCACATGGTTAATAAGTTGAAACCCAATTCAACAGTCAAATAGGATATAATAAACATTGTAAAAATACCTGGTGCTTTGAAATATTCAGCAATCAAATTGGAGTCTGACATATTCATTACCTAGTGATCAATATTTATGAAAACCTGTATGTGATTTCATTCCCCTCATGAAACTGTTAGGGGCAAAATAGAATATTGGGGACTAGCCCTGGTGGACAAAAGGGGCCACATGCTAACCTGACAAGTTCAGGGAAGGCCTGCATGGTGGTCTTGCAAACTCTAAGACCTAAAGTAACCACAACGATGATCTGAAATTAAACTTTAACTAAAAGCAGTTTTGGTGGATAGTCATGCCATATGCCGGTGTCTTCCCTGACAAGGTCAATCTTTACCTGAACTCAGCCTATTGTCTTTTTGCATCTATGATAACATATCCTTGAAATGTCGGGGTAACTTTTAAGTTCCCTTTTTTCTGGACCCCACAGGGCACAACCAAATGCCCTGGACTCCAGGACAAAGTTCCTTCACTATTATTGTTATCGTGTTAATTGTTGCTGTTAGCTATCCTGCACCCACCTAAGTAAAAGAAGTATGTGTCTATCATTTTACTTTTTATCCAATCCCAGGGGTTTCCCTGCTTTTCTTTCTCCCGCCTCCCTAATCTATCAGCAATGGATTTCCTGTAGCCCACTTAGATCTCCTCCTTTGATTGTAGTGTATAAAACTAGGTGAAGAACTGCCATTTTTCGGAGCATCATACCAATCCGTTGAGATTCTGCTTCCTGGCAATTGTCCACAGTTTGGCTCACATAAACTCACAAAAATTCTTTACAGTTTGAATGTTTTTACATTAACAATGAGGTTATGGGGAGTATTAATCATGCGCTGTTAACCATGATTGCCTTGGGTTGGTTTAAGAAAGGACATTCTGACCTGGCTGGGAGTTGTATGCACCCGGGACAGGGGAGTCAACCTTAGAATATGGTCCATTCTCATTCAAGAATGGAAAGATTAACAACCTGCTGCCCAAACAATGGAGTCTCACCCCAGCCTGAATTACCTACTTCCCCATACCTGTAATCCCTACTTCCCCATGTAATCTTTTTTCGTACCCTAGATAAGCAGCTGGCTTGGGGGGTGGCGGGGGGCTGCAGAGCAGATTTTTGTGTATGACTTGCTGTTCTCCCATTCTGCTGGCATTATTGGAATAAACACTCATATATGTTTTAACTCTGTCTCTCTTTAATTGGCTCAAGTAGTGACAGGCAGCCCGGAACCCTTGGTTGTCTCATTACAAAGCTACAATTCAGAGAGTCCTTTTGCCTTGGGTTGGTTTAAGAAAGGACATTCTGACCTGGCTGGGAGTTGTATGCACCCGGGACAGGGGAGTCAACCTTAGAATATGGTCCATTCTCATTCAAGAATGGAAAGATTAACAACCTTGCTGCCCAAACAATGGAGTCTCACCCCAGCCTGAATTACCTACTTCCCCATACCTGTAATCCCTACTTCCCCATGTAATCTTTTTTCGTACCCTAGATAAGCAGCTGGCTTGGGGGGTGGCGGGGGGCTGCAGAGCAGATTTTTGTGTATGACTTGCTGTTCTCCCATTCTGCTGGCATTATTGGAATAAACACTCATATATGATTCAACCCTGTCTCTGCTGAATTGGCTCAAGTAGTGACAGGCAGCCAGGACTCATTGGTTGTCCAGTTTCAAAACCACTTCAAGATTTCCTGGTCGTTAGCATAAGCAAGTCTGTGGGTGAGAAACTCACCTGCAGTGGACAACAACAGGCCCCACCGCGTAGCGCTTGGCCTGGGACGCCTTTCTCACGAAGGTCAGCACGGGCAGCGAGTATTCTGGCACTCCCATGTCGGGCCACTGCGTGTAGTGGTACTGCGTGACCACGCGCCCACTGGGCCTTCCTTTCTGGGAGCCCTGGAAAAGACCAGACAGCAATCACAGGAATACACGCAAAACACATGGGGCTCTGAAGCAGCTTAGGGTTCACAGCTGGATGTGGGCAGCTTGCAATGAAGCAAATGTGCACACTGGTGTTTGTGATGGTTGATCTTGAGAAAGCTAACCCCTATTTTGTAAAACCACTGTTTGGAATTCTGTTATTTTTTAGACAGCCTCTTATTCTAAAAAAATAATAGCTTTGCTTTCTAGCCTGCTTTAGCCTGCTTGAATAATGAGGAAGATAAGCTTAGCGATCTGACCTTGTAGGCCAGAGACTAGATACGCCCATACCAAGTGCCATGCCAGGTGCATTTTTAATTGGATAGAACTGTGTTGTTTTCAAGGCCGCCAGCGCACAGAGGGCATAACCACTAAGCACACATAGGGCTGGCTCTTTCATAAAAAGGGCAGTTCTGCTTGTAGCTTGGCCCAGAATTTGAAAGGCATTTTTCTCTGGGCCCGCACGTAATAATAAAGTGTGACTCCAAACTCTCCGAGCATTGCTTGATTTATTCCGGTTCTCTGTAACAATCTTATGTGTTAACTTGGCCAGGCTGTAGTGGCCTGTGGTTTAGTCGAATACCAAGTCATACCAGATGTTTCTGTCAAGATATTTTTAGATGTGATTGACATTTAAATCAGTAGACTTTGAGTAAAGCAGATTATGCTCCAAAATATGAGTGGGCCTCAGGCAATTAGATAAAGGCCTGAAGAGTAGACTGAGGTTGTTCAGAGAGGAAGGAATTCTCCTCACGTCTGTAACACAGACCCTGCCTGAATTTCCACCCTGGAGTCAGTCAACCTCAAGCTCAATATCTCTCTTTCTCTCCTCTCTCTCTCTCTCTCCCCCTCCTTCCCACCTTCTTCCTTCCCTGTCTCCCTTCCCCTCATGCAATTAGATGAAGGCCTGAAGAGTAGACTGAGGTTTTTGAGTGAGGAAGGAATTCTCCTCACGTCTGTAACACAGACCCTGCCTGAATTTCCACCCTGGAGTCAGTCAACCTCAAGCTCAATATCTCTCTTTCTCTCCTCTCTCTCTCTCTCTCCCCCTCCTTCCCACCTTCTTCCTTCCCTGTCTCCCTTCCTATTTCCCTCCCTGATTACTACATCATTGTTCTGTTTTTCCCCTTCCCTTGCTTTAAGTTCCACTATTTTTAGTTGGATGTGCAGTGATGAAAGGGGCAGGAATTTTTGTTTGTGCATTAAATCCACTGCAACCAACAGCACCATGTCCAATCTAGCTCCAAAGCCATGGCTGGCATTTAGAGACTTGGAATAAACTTTGGGATTGAGGTGTGGCTATAGTAAGAATGCTTAATATTTTTATTATACATTTTTACCCTATCTTCCTTATACCATCCACTCACTTGCAAATGGGCCAGATGTGTTACTCAAATGAGAATGTCCATCATTTATGGACTCACCTTTTTTATCTTTGTGTTTCTCAGGGTAAAATTTCTCACAGTATAATAGGCAAGCATTTGAACACTCTTCTGAGTGACCAGAAAGTTCCCATACTCTTCACTACCATCTGCAGGCCAGTACTGGTCACATTTTCTCTGCAAAAGGGAAAGTAAAGATGTTTTTTTCATATCCAATGCACGATGTACTGGTAAGAGCAGCGCCTGAAATCTGTACAGGTCTGAGACTGTGACAGGAATGGACTCTCTCACTCTTCTAAATATTTCTTTCCTTTCTAAGTGATTGCAGATCGGCTGAAGAGGGACCAGGGACAGATCAAAGAAGCAAAAGGGACTTGCAATTATCCCCCAAACTTCCCCCTTTCAGATGAGGGAAGTGTGGCTAGATATATCTAGTCACTATAGGGCCAGCACTGGAATACAGCTCTTCTGAATTATAATCAATCTTACTCCACATTGCTTTTCAATGAGCCCCATTTATCTTCCTCAAACTGTGAAGAATGCATTTCAATAGCAGATGACTGGATTAATAGTGAAACTTTTTGCCCTAAAATGTTACGTTTTCCTTTAGCTGTCATACTTACCGGAAAGGAGTCCTGATGAGCTCTCCTACCTTTTGCTGCTTCCTAAAGCTGACTCCATGAAAGCACTTTGAAGCGCCTCTAGTCGTTACTTTGGGGATGCCATAAGGGATGACACACATACCCTTCCCTTCTCCACGAGGTTTGTGATCATGACGATGACTTCCACATTATGCTCCCATATCATTCTCCAGAAATCTTCAGCTGTGGATTTCAGGGGGCCTTGGGCAGCAATGTAAGCTTTTGGTCTGGTGTAACCCTGAAGAAATAAATGAAAACATTTCTTACTAACTGATTTGCATGCCATTTTTAACCATCTAAGACTTTTTTTTTCTATAAAAGAAATAAAAAAATAAACCTGCAAAGCTGGATAAACGTAATAGTACTAAAACACACAGCAACTCTCCTTTAACTACATGTTTTTGTAGAAAAAGAGGGTGCACCATTCTGTGCACCTCTAATCCAAGTATATTTACTCTATCTAAGTCTACATACTTTGCTTAAAATCTGGTCCTTAACTGTGCTGCTTTGAAACGTGGTCCAGGCGTTGGGGCTCGATTGTTTACAACAGTTAGGGAACCTCAGGTGTCTCCTTACCCTTTCCTTGGTGGAACTGAGCGACGCTAATGGTTAATACTATGCTTCGCTGAGCACCCATTGCTGGCCAAGATGCTCTACAAACATTGACCCTGATCCATAAGCTATCTGCAAAATGGAAGCATCATCCTCATTGGAAGATGAGGACGCTGGAGTTCAGAAGAATTAAGTAGCTTTCTAAGATCCCACAGTTAGCCAGCGGTAGACCTGGATTCAAAATGAGTAGTTCTGACTCCCAACTCTGACATACTTATTGCCTCATCTGGAAGCAAGAAGTGGATGCCTACAACAAACCCACTGGATACTTCTATTAGGTGCTCACTTCTTTGAATTCAGTGTTCCACGCAGCATCAAAATGAAGGCAGCGAGATTGAGAGCTCACTGTCAGGAGAATAACTGAGCTCCACTGACATTCTGTTGACCACAGTGAAAAACCAGTAAGTTAATCAGGGGTCTGCAGCCCCTGAGGAGCTCTAACAGGCCCTACAAAGCTGGGTGTCCTGAGGGATGTCTGAGGTTATATTGATAACTGGTTAGTAGTAATCACTTTTAGCTAGTACCACCTTGGAAGTTTTTCAGTAAGAATTTATTGATCATCTGCTATCTACACAGCATTGTGCCAGGGGCTCTGGGACATGCAAAATACGCACTGGTCCTGCCCCCCATATTGAAGGGGTTATAAACCTCCCTAAATCTCTATCTATCTATCCATCCATCCATCCTACCTTGAGTATACATTCCCAGCCTGAATCCCTCACACATTTAGAAGATAAACCAAATATATGAGCTGGGCTGTTATTCAGTCTGAAATCTTTTAGACAGGGGAATCTCTCACCACTGATTTGTGTTTCTTATCATCGATCATATAACACGTATTAAATACTAGTATGTGTTTGGCGCAGTGGTATAATAACTTCTTACTCTAATGTAATTTCTATAACATTTCAGTTGAAGCATGCTTACATCAACATAATTGGCATTGATGTAATCAGTCAGTTTGCCATCTTTTTCAGCAAGTTGTGCCAGCTTAACCCTACTATGGTCATCTGTAATAAAAAAAAAAATCTCATTATGGCATGGACTACTTTTCAGCATAAAGGTTCTTTATATTTACATAATAATTTGTCAAATATAATGAAAATCAATGCAATGTAATGTACTATAGTAGGCTTTGGGGAACTCCAGAGATGACAAAGATAAATATAAAAATAACCAGAGCTTCTGCCTTCAAGTTTTCTAATGCAGAAGGTGAGAATGGACATATGCACAGAAAGGAAGGCTGAGGTGTTGAAAGAGGTGCAAAGTAGTAGGGGGAGCATGAAGGAAGAACCTGTATTGGTTTGGGATGGTAAACATTCTGGCAGAGATTGAAACCTGAACTTGACATCTTAGATTGGTGTCTAAAGGTGGATATTGGGCTGTGAACTGAGAAGAGCCACTGAAGGGAGAGAAGAGTGATGGGGGTCTCAGGAAGCTGATGGCTGTAATATGCTCTGAAGATGAGGCTGATGGAGGGAGAAACGCAGAGAAGGAAGCACAAGGGACCTAGGAAGTGTCTGTGAATGGTTACAGCAAACAGCTCCCTCAAGGGAAGAACCTCAAAGAGGAACTCCTGCAAAGGGAGACAGGAGAAAGGTTGCCCAGCAACAGACACGGGATCCTGCCCTGTCCATCAAGGGGGATGAAAGCTATGGTGACTTCCGCACTGTGGACTGTGGTAATTTAAACATGTTGAAATGAAGTGTGTGGGATGAACTGCATTCCCACAGAAACTATATTTGGGGGACTAAGAATAAGAAAGAAAAATGTTACAGGAAGAAAACATGGGAGTTTCACAGGGCAGACTATTCTTTTCAAGGGTAAAGAAGTGAGTACAGACCAAACCGTGACAAGATAGAGATATTCAGTGATATCAATGCTTCTGTGACAACAGCTGCTCACACAGGTGCAGGGATATAAGCAGAAATGATGTATGGCAATGAAATGAGCGGTGAGAGGCCAGGTTCACCAATTTTTGTATTTTTGTTCTAGTATATTTTAATGGATGTTACTGGCTAAATTTTCTAAGTTGTTTTTCTCCATCTCTACAGCAGGACTGTTAATTACCTATCTTGCCAAATTGTTTTAGGAATTAAACAAAATAATGTTTGTTTGTTTTGTTGTGTGTGTGTGTGTGTCTGTGTATGTGTTTAATCCTCACCTGAGGATATTTTTCCATTGAAAGGGAGAGGGAAAGACAGAAATATCGATGTGAGAGAAACACATCGATTGGTCGCTTCCTGCACACGCCCCGACCAGGGCCTGGGCCTGGGAGGAGTTTGCAACCAAGGTGCGTGCCCTTGAACGGAATCGAACCCGGGACTCTTCAGTCCACAGGCTGACACTCTATCCATCCAAACCGGCTCAGGCTAAACAAAATGATGTTTTTACAGTGCCAGGCACATAGGAGTTGTTCAACAAATGTTAATCTCCATCTTCTTCTTAGTTACCTGTTGGGTATTTCCTATTTAGCTGGTAGAGGGAATAGTGTAACAACTTCACCCTCTCCAAGAAGCAGCTGAGTTTTTGTGCAGCCAGACAGCTGCTTCAGTTGAGGAAGACAACCATGAACGGGAACCTTCTACTAAAAAAATAAACATTGGTGTAAGCCCCCTGGAAAGACAGGCAGCATCTATGCAAACTATTTAGAAAAAATGTAATAATGAAAGGGAGGTGAGTGCAGTTTCATTGGCCTCCAAAAGCTAGACTGGAACCAGTATTTAAATAACCAGGCTCGTAATACCATGTTCATAGGGGTCTAGGGGAGCACACGGAATATATAAGGAAGATGTAAGTAGAGATTCAGGAAGGGGGATGAAGATGGATTGCAAGAGATGGAGGGGAGGGAATATAGAAGGAAATCAGAGGGAAGAGATAGAAACAAGAGGTGATATGTATACATGTTGCATCTTTATGCTGTACACCTGAAACTAATACAATGTTGTATATGTCAATTATACTTCAATTAAAAAAAAACACACAGAAGATGGTAATTTCATAGGAAAAAAAAGGTAAATTTGCATTAAGGAAAAGAGCTATTGAGAAGAAAAAGAGAAACACAGCTAAGAAAATAAAGGGAAAGAAGGAATCCAACTAACCCTTTATAAGACCCCAGGAGGAATGGCAAGAGAGG
>NW_006285795.1:75713-94498 GCF_000327345.1 Myotis davidii
GACTTGGTTAAATAAATTCACATAATAGTAAGTAGATCTCAAATGCAAATAGGACCATGGGATATAAATAATGACAGAAACCATAAGAACAGGTTTATAGTCAATGGGACCTGAAGAAAGAACTGGATTAAAATGAGTTTGTTTTATTTAAAAGAAACAGGGAACTGGGGGGCAGGAAAGGATTAACCAAAGAACTTATATGCATATATGCACAGCCCATGGACACAGGCAATAGTGCTGTGAAGGCCTGGGGAGGGGAAGAGGTAGGGATGGGAGTCATCGGGGGTGAAAGGGGGACAACTGTAATACTTTCAACAATAAAGGTAAATTTTTAAAAATAAAAGAAACAGATGTCATTAATGGCAAAATGCATTTAAACTGGAGTGATACAATGCGCTGTAGTATCTAACACAGCGGTTCTCAACCTGTGGGTCACGACCCCTTTGGTGGTCGAACAACCCTTTCACAGGGGTCGCCTAAGACCATTCTGCATATCAGATATTTATATTACGATTCATAACAGTAGCAACATTACAGTTATGAAGTAGCAACGAAAGTAATTTATGGTTGGGTCACAACATGAGGAACTGTATTTAAAGGGCCAGAAGGTTGAGAACCACTGATAATACATGTGTTATTCCCTGCCATAAAGGCTTTGTAACAGTGACCACAGGCCCGCTGAGAAGACTTGAGGACATTGTTTAAGGGCATAGCAATGACAATGGTAGCCAAGCCAGAGCCAAGTGAAGGACATACTTACAGGCAACGATATTTACGTAGCGGTTCTTGTGCTTGTTGTCCGGGTGATTGGAGCTGTCTGCTGTGATACCTAAGTCAACAGTACAGCTCTGAACTTCCTGTAAAGAAATCGTACGTGCAACATTCTCACACGTGTCCTTTCAGACAAAGGGCCTTAAAATATAATGAAGACAAAACAAACGAAATAGTCTATCCAAAAAAATTTTAGCATGTTACAACTATTTCTTGGCTAAGAGAAAATGCAGTGAAATAATGCCTTACCTGGTAAAACTCTTTCAGTGTCTAATGAGGGAATGAATGCCAAAAAAGTAAAGAAATCAAATTCCACAGCACACGACAAATGAGAAAAAAAAGTGTTCATATTAGGTTTACAATGGAAAACTATGATCATGCAATAAATACATTTGTCAAATACAAAACAGAATGTTTCAAACAGTTACATGCAAATCAAAATCTCTAACAATTTGGAACTTTAAAATTATGGGAAAGGAAAAATTAACATTTTTAAAAAGGACAGTGGTAAAATAATATGATGGTTTTTTAAAAATTCAGATGAGAAAGCCATCTATTTGATGACACATTTTGTCATGTTAGGTAGATTTGCTAATATCCAAATATAATGCTATTTGATCACTGTAGCACTATTTGAAACTGTGAATTAGTGATACATATTTTTGTTTGATTAATTTTAAAGAATAAAACACTTCCTATTAGGTGGTTTGAAATAGATTTAGGGTTATAAAATATTAAAAATCACCAAAACCTTTTTATCATATATTCCAGGTCATTTTGAAACAAAAATTTAGATAGCATTACTTTCTACACACTGACCTCTTTTTAATTTAATCTTTAATGTGTATAGAAAATTACTCTGGCAATTATCTTTAAAAATGAGCTAAAATATTTTTCAGAGATATTTTCTAACGATATCAGTTTGGAATTAATAATTATTTAATATTAAAATAATGACATGAAAGCCTTACACTTTTTTGAGAAAGTATATAACCCAAATATGAATCTGATTAATCACAAATGGCCCAGCCTCTCTCCACGTAAGCTTTTAATGTCTCTTTTGCAGCAAGTCATTCTGACTCTAGATTTAAAAACAATCTAATATTTAAAAGGTATAGAATTATTAGTTACTAAGCTAATTATTAAGTTAATGAAAAGTTTTCTTTTTTAAATCAAACTGTGAGTTAAAAGCAATGGAATTAAAAAACACATTCTGAGGTTATTAATTTCATTATTACAAATAGCATAGTAATATTCAAAATGATTTTATAGTTGTGAAAGTGATAAATTTGCTTTTGCCCGTATGCTATCAGCAACTTTATTATAAATTGTTTATTTTTCCTGATGGTTTTTAACATTTGGAAAATCAGACCTATCCTTGGCACATTCTCTCACTTTCAATTATGATTTTGTTTGAGGTGAGCCTGGTAGTTTCTATGAGTTAAAATCGGACCACTCAGTAACCTCTGTTAAATAAGAACAATTAATTTGACGTTTTAAATATGTAATTCTTTATATTATTCCGCTTTACTTAGTCATTATCTCACACTGATTTCTTATTCAAAGTCTCTATGGCTTAGGTTTTTTTAAAGATTTGGTGAATTGCCTATTTTAAATTTAGTGAAACTACATCACTTTTCATTTCTATTTCTTTGGATTTCGTAAAGCTTTCTCATCTGTGGCATCTTCCTTCCCTAAATGCACCTGGTTGGCGTGACTCCTGGGAAGCAGTTGCTGGGTGCAATGGAGAGAGTGGCACACCCTCTGATCAGGAGCAGAGCTGAAAGTGCTTTAAAGAGGGAGGTCCTGAGCCCGGCAGGTGTGGCTCAGTGGTTGAGCGCTGACCTATGAACTAGGAGCCACAGTTCCATTCCCGGTCAGGGCACGTGCCTGGGTTGTGGGCTGGCTCCCCAGTGTGGGGTGTGCAGGAGGCAGCCGGTCAATGATTATCTTTCACCATTGATGTCTCTCTCTCTCTCTCTCCCCCTATCCTTTCATCTCTCAAATCAATAAAAATGTATATTAAAAACAAAGGTCCTTAGAGCATTTGGATATTCAGGAGGGAGACAGAAAAGCCACATAATGCTTCCCAGAGGGGGTTGGGGGTGGGGGGGGAAGAGAGGGGGGAGGGGGACTGAAGATCCCTAGCTTTCTGGAATGGAAAGGACATGAACTTTAAAATCACAGACCTAGGTTTGAATCCCAGCCCTGCTATTTTAGTTATTAATTCACTTCTATGGAAACTGATTTCATCATCAATGTAAATAAAAGCAAGTAACTTCTAGAGTTGGGTGAAGGCTGAATGTAGAGTCACCTAGTACAATAAGTGACCCTATTTTGAAAAATCTGTAAACTGATAGTTCAATGGGCCACAATAAAATCATAGCAAATTTATCTGCCTCATCACGAGTATTTTGAGGGATGTTACTAGAAAAGTTTTCATTGATTGTAAATTTTAAATGCTTTTTAGAAATGTATATTTTTTTTTAGAATTTGGGATGTTCCTTTGTATAATATTTATTATACCTGTATAATAAGTGCTTCTGCATTTATAGTGCTGTGATATTTATAATTAACCATTTGTATATACTTTGGCTGAGAAACATGAAATTTAGTCATTTAGGGTAATTTATGTAATTTAGAAAATTAAAAGGGATCAGTGTTACTAATGCCTATTACTTTTAAGAAGAATGCTAGAGTTCTGTATTTTATGTGCTAGTATTAACTATATTTTTAAAAATGTTTCCTCTAGTATGACATGGCTTTTTAAAATGGAAAACCAATTTTCTAAATTATATGATAACCATACCACATATCCTAAACACATATATGAAACTAATATTCTCACCAGAAGTGAAAATGGTTTCAATGTCATTAGGTCAAAAAATAGTCTACTGCTGAATCATTTAAATTTGCTATTTTCCATATTACTTAACATAGACATAGTAAAATCATACCTCGAATTCTTCAGTAAACCCACTACTTGCATGTAAGTCTGCAACATGCTTTGGAAAGTGCTTTATTGGAATTGCTCCAACATCATCTAAGTGAATAAAAAAAAATGAGGTTGGAAAGGATAATTCAACTTACATGAATGTGCTCCCATTATAAAGATTTATTGGTGGCTCCTTCTAAAACAACTTCAAAATTCAATTATTCTTATAACCCCAATGAAACATTTAGCAACAATTACCAATTTTCTCTATATTTCCTATCAATCATAATCTACATTTTAGAATTCTGACTAGATCAAGAATCTCTTTTCCTTTTATATTCCAAAAAGAAAAGAGTTCATTTTCAATGTTAAATTATAAATGCCACCAAAGCCTCACTTTTTATCAGTGAACTGCAACTCTTTATGGCTAACTTTCTTTAACATGAATAGGAGTTGCATGTAAATTCTAGGGAAAAATGCAGAAACAATATACTTACAATTTTATCATGGACATGATATATAGTGCAATTTCAGTTTTTAAAAAATTATATAGCTCAATGTCTTACAGTTAAATAGTAAGATTTTTTTTACAGTTGAAAACACTTTTCCTTTATTTTATATGTAATAGAGAAGACTTACATGCAGACTGTTCATTGAAAATGATGTCAAAAATCTTTGGGACTTTTGCCCTAACCGGTTTGGCTCAGTGGATGGAGCGTCGGCCTGCGGACTCAAGGGTCCCAGGTTCGATTCTGGTCAAGAGCATGTACATGGGTTGCGGGCACATCCTCAGTGGGAGGTGTGCAGGGGGCAGCTGATCGATGTTCCTCTCTCATCGATGTTTCTGGCTCTCTATCCCTCTCCCTTCCTCTCTGTGAAAAATGAATAAAATATATTTTTAAAAAATCTTTGGGGCTTTTAATCTTTAGTATTTCAAGAATTTGTAAATATGCTATGGAAACAAACTCATCGTATCTGTGAGTTAATTGTGAAGAGGCCAAATTATTTCAACTGGCTCTATTTTTATTCCTGGAAAGACTTTCTTAGATTAAACATGTTACTAGTTCACAGCATGCAATTTCACAAGTGATTTCTCTGACAAGGAAACATCAAACACATTTCACTGGAAACAGTTATTTACATCAACAGCTGTTCAAGCATCCAGGCCATTTAATATTTTTAAGCCTCAATTACCAAGAATTGGTTGGTTAAAAAAAATTAGAATCCATCTGTTCTCTCTCTTAGATGAGTATACCTGAATACTAACATTGAATTAGCCAGTTAAGCTTAAGGAACTCTACACAAAGGTGTAATTCCACCTTCACACCTACTGGAGGATCTTGCCTGCAAGTAGCTTTTATAAGCAGATAAGGAAACAGAAATAATTTGTCACATCAAAATTGTTGGTTCTTTACTAAAGGTCCTTCCAATCCACTGATGCTATCCTGTACAGGTAACCTCTTCGCACAAGCAAACTGACTACTTTTTATTTACAATTATGTTATTTTGCTAATTTCCTTTATGAATTGGTCTGCAAGTGAGACCCAAATATCTTTTTATTTTCTGATTTTATATGAAAATGCACACACTTGGGTGATCAGGAGTGCATTTTTGAGAGTTGAGCAGGGAAACAAAGGGGGGATGCCCTTGATCACTATTTTGAGAAGCAGAACAGGGATTCTGGCTTTCCTGAACAAGATCCTGATTTTGGATTTATTTTTTATATTGTTAATGATAACCTATGCTGGGCTTTGGATAATATTATGGCTAATTTGCATACCCAGGCTAACAGGATATGTAGAAGAGCTAAGTTTGAAAGTGGAGGGAATCAAAATGCAATAGATAACAGAACTGAAAATCACAATTCCCTTATTTGTTCATGAGAAATGGTGCTGTCCTAACATAAATACACAGTAGTTTAATACAAAGAGTTAAATAGAAATAAGACAGTAGCGGATTAAAGACATAGAGTTAATGAAAGAGGAAAAACAGTCGAAGATGTCTGACTCCTACGCTTGTTAAAGGTTACAAAGAAAATGCTTCTCTTTTCTCCTTCCATTTTTTAAATCATGAGATTTCAGAAGGTAATATCAGGTAGAACTTGTGTCTTTAGCAGTAATATATGCAGTACCAGAAAATTTAAAAGGAGGCTTCTGTAAAATGGCCACGTGGATGAATTTTTCCTTTTGTTTTCCCTGATTTGGTGACTGTCCATGGCCTTATCTCACCTTCTATCTGTGCTTCCTCCATAGGCCACACATTTCTAGACAATTCCTTTTGTTATCTCTTTCATGCTGAGAGGTTGTACAATGGTAATAAAATAAGTGTCTGGGAATGTAGTCATAGCGTGAACTCTAGGGTCAATGGGTGTCTTAAATGACACTGGCTGATTCTTGCATAGTGTTAATCAGGCAAATTCTGATAAAAATAGTTGACTTTTTTTCTAACATAGTTAAGAAAACTTTTCCCACATAAATGCAGATGACCAGAAAGAACTAAAGATTCTCCTCATTTTAAAAAAATATATATTTTATTGATTTTTTACAGAGAGTAAGGGAGAGGGATAGAGAGTTAGAAACATCGATGAGAAAGAAACATCAATCAGCTGCCTCCTGCACACTCCCCACTGGGGATGTGCCCGCAACCAAGGTACATGCCCTTGATTGGAATAGAACCTGGGACCCTTGAGTCTGCAGGCCGATGCTCTATCCACTGAGCCAAACTGGTTAGGGCAAGATTCTCCTCATTTTTGTTATTTTGTCCTATCCACCCTATTGCATTGGTTTAGTCCATTTTTGTTGTTTAGGTTTCCACTAAAGAAGCTGAAAGGATCCAAACTCAGCATTATTCTTAACTAATATGTTATTGCTATAAGTGCTTATGTTCTTTAACATAGTACATATGAACAATTATAAGCTATTTTCCCACATCCTGTGTATGGCTAAGAATGTTCAAAATTTCTGAGAACAAGCTATAGAGCTGGATGCCTGATACATGATGTAATACATATTTTGGGCAACACAGATGTTTACTAAAGTATATTATAGGCATTTGCAAAGTACAATAAGGACAACCCTTCCAGCATTTTGCTTTTCATTCAACACCAACCAGCTACTCATGGTCATATGTTAAGCTATTACCTGAAACTGGAAAGACAGGTGTTGGAGGTGTGGATATTACTCTGGGGGAAGTACTGTCCTCCAAGTAAAAGTGTGCAGTCTGGAAACATTTCCTGGAAGGGAAAGAAAGCAATTTAAACTACCAGCTGCCTCAGAGAATGAGATGATTTCTGAGCTGCTTAAAAGTCATGACAGAAATCTTCAGAAACAAAACATAAGGGGAAATCTGTATCTATTTTTATAAAACACAAAGTATTGGAGCAATTTATGGCCTCCAAATTCATCTCAGTTTTATGTCCCAGATGCAGAAGAGCAAGTGGATATCAGACTTGCTGAAAGCAGAGATGGTATTTGAAGTTGTAGCTGAAGTGGCAGCTTTGCGGAGGTCGAAGGTCTTAACACCCTAGTTACTCTTCCACTGTTTCTACCTTGGATAGGGCCACAGTGGAAAAGAGCCTGTCCAAAGCTATTTTCACTCAACATTTCAGTGACCAGGCCCGTCCGAGCCCATTCAGCCACTAGCAAAAGGCAGCAAGCTATGATTGTGTGGAAACAAAATTCCACAGTGGTAACATTTTGATGAAAAAAGAAGTCATCTTTAGACTGTATGATAATGCAATGACAGAACAAAGTGAGGAAATAATGAGCATGTAACCAAAAACAGGGGTGATTTTCTTCCCAACAGATGCTAGCCTTGTTGATGAGGGTTTTGAGAATAAACATATTTGGAATCAACGATAACTATAACCTACAATGTCACCCGCATCTATTTCCATTCAGATAATAAGAGTAACATCTGGTAAGAGCACACTACAAACTCCTGAGAAGAGCAAAGAACCAACTGCTGCTATAAATGAATGCAAAACATGCTTAATTTAAAAATTTAGATAATTAAAACTGCTAATGACACTCTTTGATGTGGGTCATTTAATTTATTTGAAGTATTATTCATGAGTAGTTAAGTTTATTTTGAATAAATGCCAATCTCATTTTCCACTTAAAAGCTTCAAGCTACAAGATATTTATCCTAATAAACTCTAACATAACATTTGTTCTTCCATGACACACCTACATTTTTTAAAATTTTTTAAAAATATATTTTATTGATTTTTTACAGAGAGGAAGGGAGAGGGATAGAGAGTTAGAAACATTGATGAGAGAGAAACATCGATCAGCTGCCTCCTGCACACCTCCTAGTGGGGATGTGTCCGCAACCAAGGTACATGCCCTTGAATCGAACCTGGGGCCTTTCAGTCCGCAGGCGTGGATAGCAGCCACCAAGCCAAACCGGTTAGGGCCACACCTCTGCATAAATTCTTCAATGGCTTCCCAATAGAATGGTTTTCAATTATTTCAGGAAAGACTAAAGACCCTTCATGATTTGGTCCCTTACCTACTTCAACTCTCTCATCTCCTTTAACTCCTTCCCTGACCCAATGGGCTCTAGTCCTCATGGCTCCTCTCCTTCTCCCTGGAGGAGGCCCTGTTAGTACCATCTCAAGCCCTTGGTTCTTGCTGTTGCCTCCGACCACCTTCCTCTTCCCCATCAGTTTTGCATCGGTGCAAAAGCCACTTCCTCTGAGAGTCCTTCTTTGACCATGCTAGCTAAAAATACCAGCCTAGCCCACCAAGTTACTATTCTCTGCCCTTTATTTGCTTTGTGGCACTTAGCACTGCGTGATACCTTATTTACGTATCTGTTCATTTGCCTTATATGTTTTTAGCTGGTCCCCCCTCATCAGAATGTAAGTTCCATTAAGGCAAAGTACTTTGTCTTAATCAGTGCAGTGTTAGTCCTCAGTGCTAAGAACAGCTCTGGCATGTGCAGGTGCCCTCAGATATTTGTTCAATGAATTCACTGCTATCCGTATGAGTCACATAACATTATATAGTTTATTTGTAACCTTCATGTCACAAGAAAAAAAATTCAAAAGCAACGATGTGCATAGCAAAACCTAGCCCTCTGCTGCAATGCTATAAGTCTTTGATAATGAAACCTGTGAGAACATAGATAATGGAGAGAACACAAGAATGGCTTCAAAAGCGAGCAGATGGTGCAAGGGGAAGATGAGTGGATGTAGAGTCAAATGACAAAGGGATCCTGTTCACATCTGGAAAGTGTAGTAGATATGGCAGATCAATGAAGAAGGGAGGGCCGAAACTGGTTTAGCTCAGTGGATAGAGCATCAGCCTGCAGACTGAAAGGTCCCAGGTTCAATTCCGGTCAAGGGCATGTACCTGGGTAGCGAGCACTTCCCCAGTGGGGGATGTGCAGGAGGCAGCTGATCGATGTTTCTCTCTCATCGATGTTTCTAACTCTCTATCTCTCTCCCTTTCTCTCTGTAAAAATTCAATAAAATATATTTTAAAAAAAAGAATGGAGGGATGAGGGCCAGCCTATATAATAAAAGCCTAATATGCTAAGTATCTGACTGTTCGTTCAACCGTTTGACCAGTTGCTATGATGTGCACTGACTACCAGGGAGCAGATGCTCTCACTAGTGGGGTCCCTTGGCCTTGCCTGCACCTTATCCCAATCCAGGACCCCTCGGGGGATGTAGGAGAGGGTTTCAGCCTGATCCCCACAGGTCAGGCCGGGGGATCCCAGCGGTGCAGGAATCCGTGCACTGGGCCTCTAGTAGGTCTCATGATAAAGCAA
Source organism: Myotis davidii (assembly GCF_000327345.1). Lineage (NCBI taxonomy): Eukaryota > Metazoa > Chordata > Mammalia > Chiroptera > Vespertilionidae > Myotis > Myotis davidii. The sequence goes on from NW_006285795.1 coordinate 85,198, forward strand.
CCATCCCCTAGCCCTAGCTGGATAGCTCAGTTGGTTAGAAGATTTCCCAGATACACCAAGGTTTTGGGCTCAGTCCCTGGTCAGGGCACATACAAAGATCAACCAATGAATGTGTAAAAAAGTGGAAAAACAAATTGATGTTTCTCTCTCTCAAATCAACCAACCAACCAATCAATCAATAAAGAAACCATCCTATTGAAATACCACATTAGAATAGAATTAAAAGCAGACTGGAGCAGAAACCACAGGGAAAATTTGGCTTATCTTTGCAACCACAGATGTAGCATATTCTGAAACTGGGTTAGACACTTGCTTTTAAGATCACGGAGTACAATCTCTTTCATTCCTCTAAAATAAGGTTACACAAGCTGTAAAAGGGTTTGTATTCACTTTTCAATGAATCTTAAAGTTATAAAATGCATGAAGAGACAGTGCAATATAGCAGCTGATACAAGAATCTCTTCTACAGCATCTTTGACACATAAAGAAGACCCAGTCTGAATGCCTTCAGTAACAAGGAGCTCACTTCTTTTTGTCATCTTTAGTTGCTAGCTATTTTCTTCTCATTCTACTTCAAAGCTCATTCCCTTCTAAGTGCCTCCAAATGGTACCAAAGGGGAAGGCCTCCTGTCCCACTGTTGTGCCTCTGGCTGTTGAAATTGTTCTTGTATCAAACCAAAACTCAGTCTCCCTATTCCTTTAACACACTGGCTCTAGTTCTGTATGTTACAGATTTTCAGATTATGGTACCCAGTATCTTACAATATGTATACCCTATCTACCTATGGTCCTCACCCTTTTTGACATTTCTACTTTAATAATACTAACAAGTTACAGATCATTGAACATGCCCTTTTCTGTCCTAACTCAGTATTTCTCCTCCCAGCTTTAAACACTGTTCTCCTTCTGATCAAATGCCTCTCTTACTGATATGCCAGGCAAGCGCTCTCCTCCTTCAAGACAGCTCAGTGGCATCTTCCCGGGGAAAACATTCTCTTGCTGTCTGAGCAGACTCTAGCACTCAGTTACTCTGTTCCCACTGCACCCAACACAAACTTCCATTCACAATCACCTTTACTTGATTTAAAAAATATGCTTAATTAACCCTGACCTTCACTGCACTGGACATTATTCTCCATTATTTTATTTTAAATTCTCTTTTTAATTGGTGGTTAGAGTAATTACTTTGCAATATATTTATTTTGTGCCATGCCATATATATTTAAAGATGGGACTTATGTAGACTCAACTCTTTCTTTTTTTTTTTAAATTGATTTTAGAGAGGAAGGAAAGGAAGAGATAGAAACATCAATAATGAGAGAGAATCACTGATTGGCTTGGCTGCCTCCTGCACGCCCCGCACTGGGGATTGAGTCCTCAACCCAGGCATGAAAACTTGACTGGAATCGAACCCAGGACCCTTCAGTGCGCAGGCCGATGCTCTATCAACTGAGCTAAACCAGCTAAGGCTAGACTCAACTCTTAATACAGTGCCTGGAGTACAACAGGTGTTAAACGTTGAATGATTAGATGGATTTCCAGGAGCAAGTAAATCCACCAATCAATTAGTTTACAGCTGCATTCTAAAGTCTCTTATCTACCCAAACCCCAAATGGGATAACTTAAAAATCTCAAAGCATTTGGGAGGGAGAGGTGGAGTATATAGCTAGAGAAAGATGAATGCATGGATGGATGAATGGATGGACCAATAGAAAGAGCTTGTCTCTGAGAAAATGGGAAGAAGATAGCATCTCATAAAATAGAAAAGATAAATTAAAACACATTGGTACTGACGTTTAACATGTTGCTACTGTTCACTGTACTATCTGGGTAAATACCAGCTCTACTTTTTTTTAGCAAAAGAACCTTGTAAGTAGGAAAATCATACCAAAAAGCCTGTAAGTGGGAAATATTAAAATAGTGCAGGATAAATTCTGGATGAAGGGCATTTGTATATTGCTACTAGGTAACCTTACCTAGGAAGTGACATTCTACTTAAAAGGCAGCACTGTACTGGGAGGCCTCTATTCTGGGGTGGTAGCTCCCCTTAATGGCCTACAAACTTAAATTTAAGATGAAGAGAGAATTCGAAATGCTTTTCCTCCCACTGCCACCAGTCAAAACAATGTGTCTATGGCAAGTTTTTTTCTACACCGCTTTTAATGAATGCTGTTTTGTTGAATATAACTTTGGCGTTTTGTTTTTTTTTAAATTCTAACTATTAAAAAAGCTCTAAAAAAATTTACCCCTGGTCTTTTTAAAAAGAACTTTTTGACTATCTTCCTTATCAAAGTAATTTTGCATCTTTGAAATTTACAACTTGGCTTATGTAAATTATACCTTAAAACATCTGGAAAATAATTTCAAGGCATATTATTTAATGTATGACAAGACACTATCTATAGTCCATCTGTTCTGTATAAGCAATGACTGTCTTCACGGCTATGTGCTAAGTGTTGATCACTATGTCTCCTGCTAATTATCACTCAGCCATGATGAAAAAGTGATGACTGTTTTAAACTTGCAGACATAGGCCCTATCAATCAACGTTAATCTGATTATTCAATTTACACCTTTTCATCACAGTAAGTATTTAGAATTAAAAACTCAACATTTGTAATTATTATTCCATTTTTTAGATCCTTATACAAATAGGGAACAATATCCATCCCTCATGCTGTATTCATGACAGAAACCTGAAAGGGCTGACTGAAATCTGTACGGTAATCTAGTGAAACTTCCCTGCAAATGGTAAAAAGAGAAAACTAATTCTTAGGTGGGTGAGTGAGGTGCCCAAGGCCATAAAACAAATGCCAGGATGAACTGGGAAAGGGACCCAGATTTTATCACCTCTAATTTATTCTGTCTTCCTGCTACAACATCTTTTCTCTCAAGGTTTGCATAAAACATAGGGGACCACCTTGAGTTCGGTAAATTACACAAAAGAGAGGATTTAGCATAACACTCTGAGGTTATACTTTTCTCCTAAACACTAGGCTAGAAAAAATGTTTAAATATGTAAACTTGGAAACACAAAAAAGGGCCATATAACCATTAGGACTCTTGTTGGTATGATTTTAAAAAATATTTTTATTGATTTCAGAGAGGAAGGGAGAGGGAGAGAGAGATAGAAATATCAACGATGAGAGAGAATTATTGATTGGCTGACTCCTGCATGCCCCCTACCGAGGATCGAGCCTGAAACCCAGGCATGTGACCTGACAGGGATTTGAACCATGACCTCCTGGTTCATAGGTCGATGCTCAACCACTGAGCCACGCCAGCTGGGCTGGTATGATTTTTAACCTCTCCACAGGCTACCGTTTCTAGGAAGGCCTAAAATGTTTCCAAATTGACTAGTGGAATCATATTGTTCACAAATGCATCTACACTGGAATTTGGGTAATTGACACAAACCTTGAAGAATGTACTAACACTTGCATTTTGTAATTTAGCAAATGATAACCCTACCATATTATTGATCTAAAAGATGACATTTCAAAGAGATTTAACTTCACATGGATGTGAGTAGAACAGATATGTCAAGTTTTGAAATGGGTAAGTAAAAATAGCAAATCTTATCAAAACATTTGATAGTTAGATATAAAATATACACATAAAGCTAAGCTGGTTTGGCTCAGTGGATAGAGCGTCAGCCTGCAGACTGAAGGGTCCCAGGTTCGATTCTCGTCAAGGACACAAGCCCAGGTTGCAGGCTTGATCCCTGGTAGGAGGCAGCCAATCAATGATTCTCTATTATCATTGATGTTTCTATCTTCCTGTCCCTTACTCTCTCTGAAATCAATAATATATTTAAAACAAAACACATAAAACCATCAGAGTGCGAATGCACTCTGTATTCAAGGTATATCTCATGTTATTTGTGAGGAAAAGAGAAACATCTTATTGGTGAAAGTAAAATTAATATTGTCAAACTTGTAATCTCATGTTTTTTCCTTGCATGTTACAGATGGAATGACCCATTATTAATAGAAGATAAAAAACACTCCAAAATTTAATTTTCCATGAAATATCAAATCATATTGAAATAAGAGTAATTTTCAAATTTGTAGAAAATAAACTTAAAATATTAAGAGATTAGAAGACTCATAATAATTATTTCAATCTTATAATGATAAACTATCTGACATCTTTATTAGAACTTTGTTCTAGCACTATTTACTATGAAGTAGAATTAGGTCCTGCTTTCCATCTTATTTTAAATTTGTTTAACTCCAATTCCCAATAAGTTCAAAAATTAGTTTGGCAGGAGAAATAGATTAGATATAAACAAGTCATTTAAATAAACACGATATCAATATTGGTAAGAAGGGAGAAAAGCAATATGAATTCTTGTTGAGCAAACTTGTATGAATTCTGTGCTGTGATCTCGGGACTCTGCAGAGCATGGGATCTTCTGGAAAAAGAGTCATTGGCAACTACAGAACTTACTGAAGAAAGCAGCTTTGTTTGCATCATGTTGTGGACAAAATAGGCACCTGACCCATGTACAATAACAGAAGCATGATCTATTCTCCACAGTCTGCAGTCTACTCTGTTCTGAAAGGAAATCAGGTATGAAATACAGGTGGCCTTGAAAACATTCTACCGTAGCCAACCAATGTCATGCAACCGCATGCTCCAGGGATGGCTCTCAGATACTCAGCTCATCCTGCTTCCGGTCTTGCCTCCTGCCTGCAATGCCCTTCTCCTTTATCTTTAGCTCTACCTTCTTCTGCTGCTGCTGCTTCTTCTTCTTTTTTTTTTTTTACAAAGCCTTGTGAGGGCTTTAAAAAAAATTTTATTAACATATTTTAATTGATTTCAGAGAGGAAAGGAGAGAGAGAAATATCGATAAGAGAGAATCACGGATAGGCTGCCTCCTGTATGCCCCACATATGCCCTGACCAGGAATCAGACCGTGACCTCCTGGTTCATAGGTCAACGCTCAACCACTGAGCCACGTGGGCCAGGCCTATCTCCACCTTCTGAATCCCATCCAGCTCGAGCACTACATTACGTTTGCCTGCCATTTCTGGCCTGTGAAGATCCTTTGTTCTCTTTTAGCTTTAGCTCTTTAGCTCTTTTAGACCATTTTAGCTTTACAGATATCAGCTGCCATGCAAGCACTTTTATAATATTTTATGTATTTTCATGGAGAATTACTTCTCCTCAATGAGCATAAATTTCTTGACAGAAGTGACTGTCATTCATTCATTTAAAAATATTCTCCCGTAGTTGTTACCTTAGGTACATCAAAAATAGTCAATATTTTTGAAATAGTAAATATTTTTGAATAAAATGAGAATATACTTTGGGATAACATAAAGAACGGTAATATGGATTTATAGCAAAATGTAAACAAAAAGGAGTTAATTATAGATCTTCTGAACAAAATGCTCTTTGAAAACAGAATTAGAAAGTACTAAGCTATGCCCTTTACTTAGTTTACAGATATGATTCTCTGTATCATTATGAAGTTCTTGTTTACTAACAGAAAATCATAACAGGTATACTGACTTACATTGTGTCCATGTTAAACTCACCAATTTGCTTTGTGTTCATCTTGCTATAGGATGGGAAGTTTATGATGGGTATAATTTCCCCTGTCTTTTAAAGATTTTAACAGGTTATTTATTGGTGGGAATGAAGCTAAATTTCATCCTCAAAGCAAATTAATATATTTTCAAATCCCAAGGGGCTTTATATGGTCATTCATTTTATTTTCTAATTAAATTCATATTTTAATTGCTTGAAATTTTTTTACTTTTATATATGGGGTATTGTTTTTTTTAGTATGCAGTTGATATGCATCTTGTACAGAATCCAATAATTAAAAAACTACTTTTTACTATATCAAAAATTATGTATTCTTAAATAATAATTTTAACAATTACAACAGTAGGAGCATTGAAGCTGAGAAGGTTATAATCATGTTAAATGTTATGATAAGGTTTGAATGTTAAATATGAAAGTATAACTGTAGCCCTGACTGGTTTGGCTCAGTGGATAGAGCATCTGCCTGCGGACTGAGGGGTCCCAGGTTCGATTCCGACCAAGGGCATGTGCCTTGCTTGCGGGCACACCCCCAGTGGGGAGTGTGCAAGAGGCAGCAGATCAATGTTTCTCTCTCATTGACGTTTCTAACTTTCTATCCCTCTCTCTTCCTCTCTGTAAAAAATCAATAAAATATATTTTAAAAAAAAGAAAGTATAACTGTAAAAGTACTGCATTATAATAACTTAATACAAAGGTCCTCCATTTTACCTTTCATTGTTTGATTGAAGTATGAAGAATAATCAAATTTTTCATTATTATGACTCTGGATTCAAAAACTAATCTCATTCATAGTACCTGGATAAGTTAGTGGTAGCTCTCAAGTAAAAAGAATTTGAATGTGCTTTGACAAACTTTCAGGTAAAAACAGGCAAAAATCTGAGCTTTATGAAATACATTTCCAAAGAAAACACTCAACTTACCTCCAATAGATGAGAATACCCACAAGAACCACTAGACAGATAAAAGTCAGGGCTGACACGATCACAAGGGGTATAACTGCCTTCTTTTCGGATTCCAACCCCTCAGCTAGACCAATACGAGACTCATGGCTACTATTACTGGCCTCTGTAGTCGGAGAAAATGAAGAGAGTTGATATTTAAATTTAAAGGAAAGTTACAACATTTTCAATCAAATAATTGCAATTTTCAATCATAAACAATTGCAAATAATTGCTTACCTTTAAAATTTTGACTCTATGATGCAAAGAACGTTTATGATTATAAGCCAATTTAAGTAAACCAAAATCTAAAAAGAAGGCAGGCAATCAGACCTGAAGAACTATAACATCCTAACAGAGATTGGCTCCCAGGTAGCGGAGCTATGGCAAGCGTGAGCATAATACTGCCTTGAGAAGATTGTTACCAGGAAAAGGGAAGTACTAAAATAAGCAGGCTATCCAGCTTTGAAATAAAACAATCAGGAAAATAATGCTACTTACTGAATCACCATATAAAATCTTGATTTTCCAAAATTAATTTTAAAAGAATCGTTTTTAATCCTGCAATTAGGTAAATAATTAGGAGCAGTTAATCATTTCATTCAAAGAGAATCTTAGGACAAGCATTCTTACATGAAGATAAGTCTTCATGAAGATAACAACGATTTAAAATTTAAATGCAGGGTGCTTTAAAAATGTTATTTTGAATATCCTTCTTATCAAATGTTTCTCTATCAAAAATAAAAATACTACTGCGCATGCATGGAAGGACTCCATAGATCTAAGAAATTCTTTTCAAATATGCCAATGTAAATTATGAAAAAGGTTAAATTCTCTCCTTGGGTTCATTTTAAAAGGTGACAAGTGAGTATTTTTGTGAGCAAGCAGGTGTGTCCTTGTTCTAGCACTTTCAAAATCACTGCCACTGGCGCTGTCCTTCCAAGTTGTTACAGGCGGTTGAGAACCCAGGGGGTCAGTGGCCAGGCACCATCATCCCTTCCGCTCTGCGGTGTGTGCAGTGGGAGACAACGGCGCCTGAACAGAACTGTTCTCCCACAATGCCATGCTGACAGCACTACCTGGCTACCTGGAGGCGTTTAGAAAGAACTACATTTACTTTCTCCAGGAGGGTCTCCATTGCTTCTTACGCAAATGGCACAGCTGGTGCTATTACACGAAGTACCTTACCATTAGTGACATGAGACAAAGGGAATCAATGGAAATGGAAATATTTTGAGAGTTGATATACATTCATAAGCAAAATATAGATAATGCAGAGAACTTAAGATGTAAAATGATAGCTTCCTTCTGTAACCGGATGAGGCAAAAAGGGCCAAAATTTTAATCTACTCACACAGACCCAAGGCATAGGAATGATATCAAATTTCCCAAAATGTTTGTTCTTACAATTTATAAATGCATTTTCTAAAAAAAAATAAAAATAGGGGAATTCAAGGATGTGCCTAAAAATCATAAAATGGAAAAGTGGAAATATTGTAAGTCAACTGACACTTGCGCTGTAGTTAATATTCTGTGAGAGAAGCCCACGTTTACTTTCTACTTCATTAACCATGTGCCCTGGCAGTTACGTATAAGGCGAGGCTCGCTTAGAAAATGAATTAATCTGATGATGAATCCTTTACAATATCTCTATAAAATTTACAAAAGCACCTTATTTTATTGTCTTTACATTTTTTTCTGTTGTAACTATCATGGTCTAAATGGAAAATCTGTGGGTAATAAATTAAACCACCATTTAGCAAAGTTCCTGGTACCTAGTAATTACAAAGGGTGGTTAATACTATCTGTTATTCTCAAAGTGCAGTCCTTAGTGGCATTGGATCCTCTGAAATTTGTTAAAAATGCAATTTTGGGGCCTACCCCTACATGTACTGAAACTCAGTGGTGCCCTGGCTGGATAGCGCAGTTGGTTAGAGCGTTGTCCTGATATGCCAAGGTTGCAGGTTCAAGGTTCAGTCTCCAATCAGGGCATAAAAGAATCAACCTGGAGAGGAAGATGCTAAGCGAAACAAGCCAGTCGAAGAAAGGTAAGTATCACCTGATCTCACTCATTTGCGGTATATACTGAACAATGTAAGCTGATGGACAAAATAGATCCAGAGACATAGAAGCAGCGAACAGACCATCACACCTCAGAGGGAAGGCAGGGGAAGGTGGGAGGAGGGTGGTAAGAGATCAACCAAAGGACGTGCATGCATATAAGCATAACCAATGGACACAGACAATAGTGGGGTGAGGGCCTGTGCTGGGGGGCGGGAGCGGGCTGGGAGAGGTCAATGGGGGAGAAAGGAGACATATGTAATATTTTCAACAATAAAGGATTAAAAAAGACCCACAAATAACCAGCGAGGAGAGCACGGGGGGAGAGTCAACCAATGAATGCGTAAATAAGTGGAACAAGTCAATGATTTTCTCTCTCTCTGAAAATTAGTAATAATAAAAAAGACACTGTGGGTAAGGCCCTGAAATCTGTTTAACAAGTCCTCCAGGTGATTCTGGTTCACATTAAAGTTTGAGAACCAATGATGTACATTAATTACATACAAAGTGAGCTTATATAATTACACAGGTCTTCAATGACTACAGATGTTCATAACACTATGCATATAAACATATATAGATACATACATCTCATTTATATATATGCATGTGCAACATATATGAGATATGTATGATCATATATGTGCTATATAAGATACACAACACATAAAATGCATAACAAATTACCATATATACCATACACACTATGTATACACACTATCCATACACATGTGCACACTCTG
>NW_006285795.1:94542-113921 GCF_000327345.1 Myotis davidii
TATTTATTATCTACAATCTTGAAAACCTAGTCCTAAGACATAGACACCAATAACTCAGGTTTTCAGTCTCAGTTTTGTATTAACTCCCTAACGGACCTGGATCAGATAATCTAGTATCTCTGGGTCTAGGTTTATGCAGTCATAAACAGCAGATATTAATATTTGGCTTACCTATATTATTTTGAGGAACATGTCTTGTAAGTTATTCTACCTTTAAAGATACATAATCAAATTATAATTTTCAGAATTAGTCTATAGGCATTTGACAAAGAGGCATATTCACTTATTTGATAAGACATACTATGGACTATTATTTTTAAAGTTATAGGTTTAAAAACAAGCAAAAATTTCCCTAATTTTGTTTTACTTTATTTACTTCATTAATTGTTATTTGATGATGTTGGATGCTATATTCATGTTGTTTTCTCCTCATCAGTGGGAAAACATACTCTTAATAATTTGATAAATCTAGTAAGATTTATTGAAGAGAAATTGCTAAGTTTTTGTCAATAATTCTAGGTTTGATATTTCCTTATATATATTGTCTTTCCATAAAAGCATAATCTAGCAAGAATATCTCAATGATGTCACTACCCAGAAAGATAGAAAAATAGATTGATTCCTGATATTTTCCTCTAAAATGCATCTGATAAACATTTTAAAAATGCACTATAATTGGAGCCATAGCACCGGGCATATATACATATATGGCAATACTAGTGAATATGGTGACCTATGGGTTCATTAATTATTCTCACATAGAGTAAGTTTTTAAATTGGAATGCAATGTTAAATAGTATCAAGTCAGAATACTTAGACAACCTCTCTATCAAAATGTACAAACTTTTAATTGCTGCTGTACTGAAAGAACAGCATACAATTGAAGGGAATACAAATAATGAAAGAGAGAAAATGTTCCAATGAGATTGGTGTCTATGGTCTGGATTATAAATATCCACTTTTATGCCATAATACTGAAAGATGTTATTCAAGCCTGTCTTTTAATTTACTGTTAGATTTAAATATTTTCATTATTAATTTAAAAAAATGTTTTAAAATTTAATAAAAGCAAATTATAAAATTCTTATGATCAATTCAATAACATTATCTAGTATTCTGTGTGGTTAATGGTATTGAATTTCCCTTTTTTCTCACTGGCATTTGAAGCAAACATGCTGTAAATAATCTGCTCTAAGAAACATCTGGCCAATAAACCAATTTGCATAAAATCCACTAATAAATGAAATGCATTTCTACAGAAAGTGTTCTAACATTTTACATCTTGTCATACAATACCTATACATACACTGCATATTAATGCCCATTATTTAACTTCTTAGAAAGGTGTATAACAAGTACAAAGTAGACTGTGCTTTGTTAGTTTACACTGCCCTCTTTAGGCAACATTAAGATAATCAAACGAAGACAATTTTAAAAAATTAAAACCTTGTTTTTTAAAAAAGCTTATCATTCACTCTCAAAAGTTAGCAATAGGACTTTTTTATAAAGCTCCCCAAGCTGATGTGGTGCAAATTATGTAATTCCTCTTCATGGGGCAGGTCAGAAAAAGGTGCTTATATCATATTACTCTCAGAACTTATAATTCATTTTCGAATTCCATAGAACTCATTTACACCTTATTTTAGAACATGAGTAAATAGGAAAATTAAAATCATCTAAAAATAGCAACACTTTAAGCTATCACTTAAAAAGCAGTAGAGTAAAAATATATTATGCACGCATAATTGCTCCCACATACAATAGGCATCCTGTAGAACATGAAAAACTGACAATAAATAAAAGTCACTTTCTCTCTTTTGCAGAGAATTAAAGACCAAAACAAACAAAACAGAAACAGACTCAGATTCACAGAACAAACCGTGATGGCTGCTGGGAGTTGGGGTGGGGAAATGGGGCAATGACTGAAAAGGTGAAGGGGAATAGAGGGACAGCTTCCAGTTATAAAATAGATAAGGCCCAGGATGTAGTGTACCGCATAGGAAATAGAGTCCATAGTTGCATACTAATTTTGCACTGACAGATGGTTAATAGACTTGTCATGGTGAACACATCGTAAGGTATATAAATGTTGAATCCCTATGATGTACACCTAAAACTAATACAACATGGTATGCCAACAATATTTTCATAAAAAGCAAAAAGAAAAAAACAACAAAAAACACCCACATAGTGAGTATTCATTTGAAGAAATGAATAAAAGCATCCTCTAAAAACCATAAATTGATTTGAAGTTTTGGTTAAAAACCGATGCATCATTTGACCAACTTTCTGTGTTTTCATGATTTTTCTGTTTTTTGAGGAAGAAAACCCCAGCCTCCAATCCTGTCCCTTTGATGCACCACTAACCTGCCTCTGAAATGCTGACCACGTCCAAGTGCCTGCTAGCAACAGTCGGTGCTGAGGACCGCGGGGACCCAGGAGTTCCCTCTGAGTCACCCGCTTCCAGGACCCCGGCCACAGCGCTTTCATTAACATCCGGGAAACGGAAAGCCGTGGCGGTCTCGCTCTCATTGAGACTACCTATGCCACTTGGCCCTGATCCGCTCTCTCCGTCCCCTGTAAGAACTGCCCATGCAGTAGATGCCGGGGGGAAAGGAAGCAGGGCATTAGCAGTCTCAAGGTCACTGCCCTGTTTCCCATCACCGTGCTTTGGGGAGAGCACATTTGCTGATGGTGATGTATTAGGACTTCTGTCCATATAAGTCTGACTTTCTGAGGTCACAACTGTGACTTTCCTTTCTTCTGCAGACTTCTCAGACAGGGAGTATGATATTGGGTTATTCTGATCCACAAGACTGTTTTCCTTGGGATCTGAATCATTCATCACCTTTTCCTGGGATTCTCTATAGAAGGAGCAGGACATGCACTTATTTACAGCTAAGCCATCTCTATCTCTGTCATCGTCGTCATCATCACCACCACCATCACCACCCACTAACTCAGCATCAGATCTGGCACTGTGAGTCAGCTCGGAAATTGTTTTAGAAGGAAACAGCAACTTGGTTGTGGCAACAGAACCATCTTTGCTGGGAAAAGCGGCTGGAATAGAAACATACGCATTCCCGAGAGGGACAGAATGGTCAGCAGTTAGAAGTGTATCAGAAACAACTGCTGGGATACCAGCCAATACCTCCTCAGTAATGGAACCCTTGGTGGAGATGGAGGCTTCATCAGGATATACAAACTCATTTAAAAGTGTATTGGGAGGCACATCCATCGATAAAACAGGAGTAGCAAATGCCTGCCTTCCTTCTGGGGGAAAGGCATGGTTAAGCTCCAAACGGGCAGTTTGGAAGAACTTATCATTACTGAACAATGAAGGTACCACTTGCTGGGAACTTTCGCTTTTAAGCAAGACTGGTTCAACATCTTTCTTATTTGCATAAGAAATGGTGACACTTTGAAGTGAGGCAGCAGGCACATTAGAAGCAGGTGATACACCAAACACTGGCACAGATGTGGAGTGTAGCATGCTTTCACTTGAAGCAGAACTGGATGCCATGGGATGCAATATTGTAGGACTAATGTGCTCAACCTTGGGGGATGCAGCCGATATTGGGCCTCTAGGCACAGCCGAAAGAGCCGTTTTAAGCAACGTGTCAACATCAGAAACCTGAAAGGAAGGTTGCAGCGATACTTCAGGGTTAAAAGAAGCGGAGGCCTCGTAAAATAAGAGTTGAGTCGAAGGAGATAACGTTTCACTAGCAGCGGGGTCAGGGGGTGCTGGTTTTGAGCTAAGCACAGGTGTAAGAGAAGTGTCGCTGGCTGCTTGAGATACGGCATGTGTAGGTTGAACTGAAAAGTTATTTTCTGGAGGTTGACTAATCTCATGATCAAAAACCTTAGTGGTAGTATAAGCAAGAGAGCCTGGAGGTATGCCCTCTGTGTGAGAAATGGAAACAGGGGACTCTTGTAAAGATGCATTCAACTTATTTACATGACGGTACAGGCCGGGCGTGACTGTGCCTTCAGGCTGGGAACCCCTCTCAGTGAAAGGAGAAATGTGCAGTTCAGTCTGATTTCCACCTCCTACATCCCTCTGAGAGAGCAGCTTATCATCATCATCATCACCAAGCACAGATATCGTATATGCAAATTCAGCGACAGAAACAGGCGGAGAAATGTTAAGGGCTGTCAGACCATCTGGGTCAGGTGAAAGCAAGTCACTATCAGAGGAGGCGCCAGACCACTCCCCATCCCCAGAGAGGCCGTGGGTGGGCTGCAGCCACGGTGCGGTGGGGGATATGAAGGAAGGCTGCGGCAGGGGTGTGTGGCCAGGCCCGCTAAGGAAGGAACCCCGAGAAGACACACCGACAGAATCATGCACAGGGACTGCAGAACCGTAAGAAACAGCGAGGAGGTGTCGGGAGGCCTCGGCATGAGACCAGGCAGAGGAAGGCTCGGGCCCCGGAGAGCGTGCATGCACGGTGACATCACTGCTGGCTGGCTCAGCTGGAGGAGACAGACGCGTTTTACGAAGGACGCCAGCGCCACTACCACCGAATTCCAGCGTCTCTGAAGCAGCATGAGGAGTGGCCTGATGTGCCATCACAGGAGAGGACTGGGCCAGGCTGGGCGCTAACAGGACATCGCCCCCGGCCACTGGCAGGGAAGCATGCAGGGACCCCTGGGCGTGCTCCCCAGCGGAGGTCACTTGTGGGAGGATCTGAGAAGCCGTGGACAGATGGCGAAACGATTCACTACTGAAGGAAGCAGAGGAAAATGGAAGCAAAGGCGCACCATCAGAGGAAGACAGGATGGAGTCGCATGACACAGGGACACTGGGAAACACAGGCGTCGCATGCAAGGCCGGATCACTACTGGAAGCGGCAGGGGGAGTGTCGAGGACCGGATGGCCAAGCAACACAGGGGTGACTAGAGGAAAGGCGCCACTACTGCAGGAAGGCTGAAGAGGTGTCTCACCATTGTACACGGGCTGCGTGGTCTGCGAATAGACCACGTGGACAGTGGGCGCCGAATCCCGTTTCCCGGAGGACGGAGTGAAAGCGCGAGGCGTTACCTCGGTGGGGAAGAAGGCAAAGGAAGAAGCAGGGGGCACTTCCATATCCGTGACCGAGGGGCCCTGGGGCACCCATGGGCCTGGAGAAGAGGGCTCGGCTGTCTTCTCAGAGGCGCCCACATGGATCTCGGTGGGATGAGTCGGGAGAAGGCCCTCGCCACCTGATCCAACATCGGGCTGTGTCCTCCCGTCGGTGGGGCCAGGAAACCACACACTTCCCTCCCCGGAAGGGTCTCTGAGGGATTCTTCTGAACCCGATGAGGCTGCCTCTTCGGAAACATTTCTCGTCGGTTCTGGGATAAGGACATCATAGGTGACGGACTCTGGGTTTTCTGAAGAAAATTCATCCCCGTGGGCTATGTTCTCGGAGGTGAACGGCACAGCAGCAGTGGTGGGGCTGGAGCCTGAAGAATCGTCGGCTCCCGGGTCGAGCCTGACACTGGTGAGTACACTCTCTTCGTCACTGAGATCAGTAGATACCTCTTGAGATTCCATTACAGAAGCTGTGCTGAGAGATTCCACAGTCCCAGGCACGTTCCCCTGTGGAAATCTGAGAGCAGTTTTAGAGGCTGAAGTGCCTTCCAGAGTGAGAAGTGGAGGTTTGGTCACAGTCCGTGATGTCAAAGAAACATCTTTTTCTGGGGCTAATTCAGTGGCTGGTCGGGAAGTGGGATCTAGAGACGTGTTGGGAAGATCACCCTTTCCAGGGAAGTCCCCTCCTCGCGCTGGGGACCGGTTAGTCTTGGCCTCGTTGAATTTAGTCCCTATGCGATGGTAGTTTGTTGTGGTAGAACTCTGGGGCTCCTTTCTCCTTATTTGGTTTGTGGCACTGTCTCTACCAGGATTCACAGGTGTGTCTTCTTCCTCGTCTTCCTCCTTTGGAAAGCAAACAAGATTTAGTGGAACATAAGGAAATAAGAGAAAAGCTACATCTCATTAATATCTTATACTGCAGTATACTGGTAATCTTCATTCGTGGGATCTTGGGGACTTCCCATAAAGCACCATTCCAGAGAAGGCCTTCTCATCTCATGGCACACAAAAACTAATTACTAAAATTCTGAGGCCCACCAAAAAATATATTATATTTTTTCCAATCTGCCGAAACAATGAGGTATAATTTTATTTTATTCACACCAGATGGTTATTGTGTTGGCTGTTGTCATTTTTTTTCAAATATGTTTTTTTCTTTTTTATTCAGAGAGAGGAAGGGAGAGGGAGAGAAGGATAGAAACATCAGTGATGGGGATCATTGATCAGCTGCCTTCTGCCCACCCCCTACTGGAGATTGAGTGGCAACCTGGGCATGTGCCCTGATCGGGAATTGAACAGTGACCTCCTGGTTCATAGGTTGATGCTCAACCACTGAGCCACACAGCCCGGGATGTTGTCATGTTTTTATTTGACAATCTAAGGCAGCGGTTCTCAATCGTGGGTTGAGAACAATGAAAATACATCCTGCATATTGGATATTTACATTACAATTCATAATAGTAGCAAAATTACAGTTATGAAGTAGCAATGAAAATAATTTTATAGTTGGGGGTCACAACATGAAGAACTGTATTAAAGGGTCGCGGCATTAGGAAGGTTGAGAACCATTGAAGGGAAAAAGGTCAGTGCCTCTAATTAAACAATCAGGTATCCCATGTTTTAAAGTGTTCCAGCACATGGGTTGAAAATCGCTGCTCTATCCTATAACCTTTATCATCCACCCTCTAGAGCAGTGGTTCTCAACCTTCTGGCCCTTTAAATACAGTTCCTCATGTTGTGACCCAACCATAAAATTATTTTCGTTGCTACTTCATAACTGTAATGTTGCTACTGTTATGAATTGTAATGTAAATATCTGATATGCAGGATGGTCTTAGGCGACCCCTGTGAAAGGGTCGTTCGACTGCCAAAGGGGTCGTGACCCACAGGTTGAGAACTGCTACTCTAGAAAGAGTAATTAAATTTAATGAAAACATCCTATTTATGTCTGCCTTTATTTTAATGCTATGTAATGAAGTAATTAAATTAATAGATATCACAGCTTTGAAAGGAAGACACATTGTAGTTACTGGGAGTATTATTTAACATAGTATTTATTATTTTTTGTTCCTCTGTTCAGTGCATCTGACAACAAACTAAACAGGAATTAGCTTTTTGTAATATGAAATGTCAATGAAACAACTTATTTCAAAGACCAAAGTAGTTGCACATTCAGGATATTTCATTGTATATATTAAGAATGAATCATAAATTTTAAGACCTCACAATAGAAAGAGGTTTTTGTGTTTTTTTTTTCATTTTGTTTGAAATACTTTCCACTTAAGACTTAGGCAGACATTTTAGAGACAACTTGTCAAAATACATTTCTAGTACTAGCTAGTTATTTTGTGTTTCCTTTGGAAACACCATTCAGGTGACCCAGCCTTTCATGACCACTTAGTCACTATAATGACCCAGGAACAATCTAGCGAGAGGTCAACCAAGACCCATAATTTCTGGTTTTGATTTGCCTTTTTAAGAAACCTGTTCAAACCTGTTTTCCGCTCCTCACCCTTCATTCACAGCAGATGACCTTACTGTTTATGGGGAAAATACAAGCCATAGACAAACACGTACCTCCTCCTAACACTAAAACACCCAAAACAGGGACCTACCAACCCCACCCTCGCTAATTAACTTCTAGTTATTATTCCACCCTCTCCTCCCCTCTCAACCAAAGTTCCCAAAAGACATCATCTATATTCTCTATGTGATCTAACAATTTCTATCAAATCCCACAATAACATTGCTTTACTTTCTCTGCTTATACAAACACACTTTATTATCTTCCTTCCATAAGCTCTGTAGATTTCTATGAATTTTTTCTTAAAATATAATGCTACACACCTTCTTCTTCTGTTAAATCTGGAAAAATTACTATATGGGCGTATACACACTTCCCTTCTATTTCTCTCTTTTCTAGCAGATTTTAGACTTTATGAAGTTCAGATACCTCCCAGTATCTGATGAAGGCAATGGATCATTTATTAATCCTACCCATCAAATCTTGCAAATCTCTATGAGGCCATACTGCCTTTTGTCAGCATTTGAAGGAGAATATGTAAGTCATGCTCTATGATTATACATATGTGAAACTACAAATATTTTAATGGGTACTTCTTCCTATAATTTCTTGTGGAGTTATTGTGAATCTCTCTTCCACTATGGTTTTGATCTGTGCCACGCTGGTTATCCTTCACAACTTCCATTTTTCAAAATTCATTGGAAAGCCTGGATTATGCTGGAGATACTTTGTCTTTCAAAATCATACAATTCTATTTAAAGAGGATCTGAGAAACATCCCCAAACTATTCATTTCCATATTCAGGCTTAAACCCACTACAAATACATTCCAGATATTCGCCAATCTATCCTTCATGCCTGCATGAATCAATGAAAGTGAACAGTGTTATGGACTGAATGTTTGTGCCCACCCCTCCCAACTCATCTGTTGAAATTCTACCCTCCCAAGGTGATGGCATTAGGAGGTGGGGGTCTTGGGAGGTAATTAAAATTAGGTTTTAAAGGGGAACCCCGTGAGTGCGATCAGGGCCTTTGTCAGAGTCCTGGGAGAGCTTGCTTCTTCTGCTCTGCTCTCTACCATGTGGAGGAGCGCACAGCCTGCACCCAGAAGGCCTCCCTGATCGTGCTGGCACTTTAATTTCAGACTCCCAGGTTCCAGGACTGTGAGAGATAAATTTTTGTTGTTTAGAAGCTATCTTGTTTATAGTATTTTGCTATAGCAGTGTGGACTAAGACACAAACTAAAGATTTGAATTTACAGTGTAAAAATATTTTCTTTTTCCTGCTTGATTCTGGTGATAATTTCTAGGTACATACATATCCATGTGCATGTGCACACAAGCATGCAGGCACACACACTCACAGAAAGATACCCTTAGCTGAATTCTATGAACTCTTGTTAATAGATGAACTGGCTATTTTGGTAAACTAATCCTTTGCAAGAGAGAATTGCTGTAAGTTATATAAAGTATTGAGGGAATTATACATGTAAAACACAACCCAATTGCTACTTATTGCTAGATAATAGCATTAGTTATCACACTTTATGATCTCCTACATATATATATGTACATATACACACATTCATACTACATTAGCAACAGCATCTGGATTTAAACATATAATCTCAGTTAAGATGAATAGTGCATTTGGGTTTAGGATTAAATATTAGATACATCAGTCAGTTTCTCTATCTTTTAAAAATTAAGACAATGTTAAAATGTATAAATATTTTTAATTACCCCTTTACTTGAAGAACAAACATTATCAATCTGAATAGTCCAAACACAAATATTCAAATTAAATGGGCAAAAAATATATTCAATTTATATTTTGGCCCATATTTATTATCAATCTATTAATCATTAGTTAAGTTAGTTATAAATAAAATGTAGTAATATTAAGAATTGATAACAAAATAAAAAAGTAAAAATGCACCTGGAAAAAAGAGAATTGATATTATTTTAGTCTTTTTGAAAAATTTGACACTAAAAAATTTCTGATTTATAGCTATAGTTCATAGCTATAATTATTTTTAAGATTCATTGTTCATTATCACCAAATCTTTGTATCTCTATTGTTTTTATTATACTCATTAAAGTGTTTTCTAAGTTCTTCATATAAAAATTATGTATACCAATTATATGACTATCTATAAAGCTCATCAACCAACCCTACAAAAACTAATGCAACACAAATTTTTGTTAATGTAATATCTGAAACCTAATGAACAATTCATAATAGACTTTTAAAGTTTAAAACATTTGAATATACAATATAGCTATGATACCTTGATTATTTCTTCAGTTCCAATTAATTCAGGAAAGAGGTCAAGTTCTACAAAATTAAAAACAAAATTATTAAAATTGTTATTCAACTATTTTAGCCATGTGGATTTACCTTTGGATGGAAAGAGAAAAAAAGACAAAAAAAAAAAAAAAAAAAAAAAAAAAAGAAAGACTTGTTAGCTTTGAAAATACAGAATCTGTCCAAATAAAAATTTTGAATTTCAGTTTTCAATACTATATAACACAACACTACATACACCTGTATGAATCCAATCCAACTCCCTTCCCCATTCCCACCCCAGTGTGATTGAAGCTAAGAAGGAAGAGGGGGGGCAGTGAGGCTGATGCTTATTTGATAAAAAAATCAAATAATTTTCATCAGTACAGACTTACTTTCAACCTTTGCAGAGCTTATGAAAGCAAAGTTGGGGAAATGACAGAGGTTTGGGGGAGAAGTAACAGGACTTACTTTCTTATTCAGCTACTATTCCTTAAGTTCATCTTCTGACTAAGGGTCAACTGCTTCTTTTAATTCTTCAGACTTGTGCTCATAACGAATTGTACACGGGGTGCTGCCCCAGGTAAAATGGAGAGTGTTTTCTAGCAGGTCCGGGCTGGGCTGGTGTTCCCAGCCTCCACCCCAGGGAAACTCAGCTAATGCTGCCCATCCAAAGACTGTAATGCCCAGGATCATTGAAGTCCATTTTCCAACGGACTAGAATCAGCATATTTCTAGTACATGAACATATGAATCCTAAAACAAGATCTGTCACTAAATATTAGAAAAGGTTAGGAGCTGACTCTCTCTCTCCAACAAGGGACCTAGCCCCACTGCCAAATTACCGGGGGACAGAGGATTCCTGCTCACTCTCCATCTGAGCTGCCTAGGGAGACAGGCTAACTGTGAGGGTGCGAGCAATATTACAACGAGGTTCCTCTTATTGCTCTTATTTTATAAAATCTCACTCCATCACCAAAGTTTATGCTCTTCACTATCCCCATGCTGTTTATGTTCTGTTTTCTGCCTCTCTATATCCTCAAAGGAAATGCAAGTTCCATAGAATTTTCAAAGGCATGACTGAACTAACAATAAATGTTTCTCAAACCCAGGCCCGTTTTATAACGTAGACTTTCTTGAGTTGATTTTTATCAGGGAATTTCTAGCTGTTCAGAAATGTAAAACCATAAGATACAGTGGTATGCATGAATTCCAAAAAACTTCAGATAAAATTAATACTCTTTACTATTTAGCTATTTCCAAGTTACTTATCCTGAACAATTTTCTGTGCTGTAAAAATGAAAATATTCCCTGAGAACAAGTGTTGAATTTTAACTCTCAATGTTTTTTCTTATTAAAACTGAAAGAGTTTGAATGTTTGGATTATTTCTGGTCTCTCTTTTCTATGAAGCCCCTTCCTCACCATGTTTTACATGCTCTTTACTCCTTAGGTTACCAAATGAAAGTGATTTCAATAGTCTGAAACAATTGTGTCTCTATAACCACCAAGGAAAGCAGTAACCAGAGACATAACAATTTCAATATGATTTTGTAAAAACTTCAATTTAAGAAGGTCATGCATGTAAAATCTTCAAATTCAGCAGTAAGACAATGCAAAATTTTACTGACAATGCTTTCAAATGCAGTCACTCCTTCTCGTGGACTTTTAAAATACTTTAATGTTAATAAGGGCAAATCATAATCAAATACTTGGTGATACATATATTATACTGTTGCTCTCTGTTAAGAAGACAGGAGCAAAAACCTCAAAGATAGTCTTTTCTCTTCAATATGCTTAAGAAGTGTTAAAAATATTTTTAAAAAAGGGTCTAACTTCACCTAACTCTTAACTTGTAATGGGTAAAGGTAATTTTCTTATTCATTGTCAGGGTTGGGGGAGGGTATTCAGTGGTCCTCAACCTTGGCTGCACATGAGAATCACCTTGGAATCTTTTTAAAATCCTGATTTCTGGGCCGCATCCTCCGGAAATTCTGTTTCTTTGTTGTGGGGTGAGGCCACAACATTAGTAACAAAGAAACAGAATTTCTGGAGGATGTGGCCCAGAAATCAGGATTTTAAAAAGATTCCCAGGTGATTCTCATGTGCAGCCAAGGTTGAGAACCACTGGCATACATAATGATCACATCGAGGACTGACTTTCTTCTCTTTCAGTATTCTCTGTGTTAATTGCATTTATTTGCATCATTTTGCCAGAGTATAAATTAACTATATGGATTATGGATCCTAAAAAGTTAAAATACATAATTTTACCCAAACATATCCCTAAAGTATCAGTGAGCTCTACTCTGTGTTTGCTGTTTACTGCATTAAGAAGTAAGAGGTTCTTCCTGAACAGTGTGGCTCAGTGGTTGAGCATTGACCTAAGTCATGGTTCAATTCCTGGTCAGGGCACATGCCTGGGTTGCAGGCTCAATCTCCAGTGTGGGAGGCAGCTCATCAATAATTCTCTCTCATCATTCATGTTTCTATCTCTCTCTCCCTCTCCCTTCCTCTCTGAAATCAATAAAATATATTTTTTTTTAAAAAAGGAAGTAAGAAGTTCTCCTTGGCCCTAGGGGCAGCATATAGGCACCCACACAGCCCTTTGATCCCTTTCTGTTTCAAGGCACTCTTATGGGTGAATACCCCACATGTGGGCCTTCATATTGGTAAGTATATATACTAGTGTACACTTTGAAAGACCATAATCCTGGTTTCCTGTTAAACTCAGATCATTTTAATTAACTGAAATTCTGGGGTTACCCAGCAACACTTCAACACCCCCTCCAAATAATCCAGAAGTTTTTTTTGCTGAATCTTTTCAGAACAATTTTGAAATAAAATGATTTGGGGAGACAGTTTCTATCATCCTGGAGATTCGGAAGTGAGACTTCTGGGTCTGAGAGTTCATAGCAGCCAAGGTCAAACTCTAATGTTTGGCACAAGGTCTCACATTGGGTACCTTTTCGCTTGCCGTTTCCTCACAAATAATAGTAATTGATGTTTTAGTAGCCACTGGTCTGACTCAGGTACTACAATCATATATGATAGTGAAAAAAATCACGCTTCTTTACAGAATCTTCTCACTTCATCAAAATAGATTCCGTGAGGGCGGTAAAAGTCCAACAGCCAAGATTGTCAGTATTATTTTTTTTAGTGAATATTTAAAATTCATGTTTGCGTGATAACTGGATAAAAGCTCTTGACTCATTCTGGTTTTGGTTTTGGGTACTTAAATGCCAGATTTTCTAAAAGAGCCTGTTAGTTACACATTAATATTCCATAACACACAAAAAAGGCAACACTATTATAGGTTGGCAGGTAAGACTTATTTAATTGTTTGAAGGTAAGCCAAGTTTCACAGTGCAAAAGGTGAAAGCAATGTGGACTGCAATCTCTTCAAACTGTGATTATATTATATATATTATATTAGCCATAGCATAGGATGGTACAGGCAGGGTAAGGACAGATGTAGAATGATTTAACAAAGACAGTTCTTACACAACTGAAAAGCACACAATAACAGAAAACTGTGTTGATTTAATTCACCATGCATTTAAATTGAATGCATAATTACCAAGGCCCTAAAACATGTACCTACATAATGTCTCCATTAATTTATAGTAATTAGCTCTACATTATAGAAAAGAAACAAACACAATTATTTCAGTTACAATAGAAACAATATTTACGAATTATTTATTTGTAAATATATTTTTCTGCAAAGTATTTGAAAAGAATGTTCTTTCTTGTTTAAACTTAAAAAGTTTTCCTTGACAAAGTTAAATTGTTTATGAAAATGAATTTATGCACTTATTTTAAAACAGCAGATTCTAATAATATTTAATGGCTACTAGTGTATGGTAATACTGTTGTACACAATAAATATAATTTAATGCAAAAGCAATAACTTAAATCAAAGGAGCCAAAGTTAAATGCACAGTTTGGAAGATTGAGGTTTCCTTCACAGATATTGGTCAAATATTTAAAATCTTTGAAAGAATAAGGGCAATTTTAAATGACCTCCTTCATTTCTTCTGAGCAGAAGCAATAAACAATACAGTATTTACAAAAACAGTTTACCCAAATTAATAATAGAGTAATTCAATAGGACATATTACAAGGTTACTAACGTAATGCAACAACATGATAAACAGGATGAAATGGTACTAACAAAGACAATGAAATAAGCAAACTCAAGTCTACCTACATCTATATTAGCCGCATAAATCACAAACTTCACAAATCTTGAAGGTACCATCACACTAAACCATGACTTTTACTGTGGTGTATTTACCATAGAAACAATATTTAACATAATGTAATTTCGATAATGAATTGAAAACATATTGATTAGAATGAATCTTCAATCTTTAAGATCAGAAAGGATGAGTTGTAAGAGAACTAATCTTTTTTTTCTATATAAAACAGGAAGACCCCAAACTTTGGGTAAATTGACTTTTGATGAAGTAGTTTTTGAAAGAATAATTAAAGGATCATTTATCTGTTTTTAACCCTTGGTTTTTAAAATGAACATCATAGTGAAACATAAATTGATTACCATCTTCTACTAAAACATCATTACAATATAAAATGTTTTAAAGGACTGAGACATTCATGGAGATTAAATGGTGTGTCCACACTAGCATCTCAATAGTTCAATAGTGTCGCGATCCTTTAAATAAATAGAAATTAAGTTATAATATTGATTATTTTGTACAAATGTGAAAATGTTACAAATGATACAAGAATATTGTACTTTGTGCCAATATAGATTCAGTCTAAAAGGGTCACTCAGAAATCACTTCTATAAAAAATAGACATTTGATCTATTTTTTCATATGCAATAAGTTTCTCAAAAAGAAAAAAACATTCAGAGAGTTTAAAATTTTGCCATAGTGGACTGAAATTTCGCCATAGTGGACAGAGTAAGAAAAAGTGTAATATAAATAGCTCACAGTAATTGTTTTTTATAAACTACTGAGAAATTGTTTTATGTAATGAAATTAGATAGTTATAATGAAACCAAGATAGTAAAATCAAGTGAATATATTCAATATAATTCATATCTTAAAAGACACAATAGGTTTAGAGGAGGTTTTGGATGCCACGTCACGTATGACACTGACCAACATGGTCAGTGTTGCACTGCTAATGATGCCATTTTCTGGGGGGATCAATAAGGGCACTTTGCTGAGTGAGGGATGACATTCTGTGGAGGAGCAGGAGATGGTACATCTGAAACCATGGTCAGTTCATTTGATACTCACCTTTTAATAAGACTTAGAGCTAACACTCCACTTAAAAGTAACCTGATTTTGAAAAACAATGCTAAATAAGAGCAAAAGGAAGGATTGTTATACCCAGGCCATGTGAAATACTATTAAATAATGATATCGCCATCATGATAGCAGTAATATTCCTTAGCCATCAATGTTTTAACTTGGGAAATATCTTGGAAAGTTTTGTAGCCTGTATTTTGGGAAAATACATAATCTAATGTCTAATGCTTTGGCATATATTCTTTCAGTGAAAAATTCAGCTTGTAAAAACATTGAGAAGAGGTAATTAGTGAACAGCTCATATGGATTAAATAAAGTCTGTGCTGTAGCATATGGACCAAGGTAAGTCAATATACAGTTGTCCATCCATACATGAGACTGAAACATGCTGTACTTAATGTAATTTGTATCCATTCATTTCCATTAAAAACTTGTAAAAATTTTAGTGTGTTGCCTCATTATAGGGATGACCACAGAATATTTAGATTTATATATGTATTTTTTAATATATTTAAGAATATGTATATGTAGGATATGTATGTGTATGTATATATAAATATATGCATATATACATATTTAATTCCATCCTATTATTTTAAACTGCTTCTATTAACAAAGGAAGACTTTTGTTTAATTATGTATAGTTATAAATTGTAAAATTATGACAGTTAGCCATTCATTTAATTATTGCATATGCTTTGAGATCAAAAGATTTTCCCATAATACTCAGAGGAGATGCATGCAAATAAAATACAATCAGAACCAACTTTTTGTTTTGCTTTTAGGAAATCAACTAAGAGGAAAGCACTCCCCCCCGCCCCCAACCAAATTAAAAAAAGTGAATAAAAATATCTAAGATAAACTCTCAAGGTGCTTTGTATAGATAGTCCAAAGTACCTTACATAATCCCAGCACCACATATATACTTACTACAAAATGCTGTGAGGGCTGAAAAAGGAAATAAACACAAATGAAACCAAAGCTCATTGTCCAAAATAAAAGTCTTAATGTTCACACAGCTATTTTCATTTGGTGACCATCACAGACATTACAAAAGGTTTTGCTGTTCTTAGTTTACAAATAGAAAATTTCAATATTCAGAATAAATTCAGTGATTGTCCTGCCCAGACCTGCTGGATGAAAAATAGCTTCCATGTTTCACAAAATTACCCATGACCCAGACTACAAAGAGAATCATTTTGCCTTCTGGCCCAAAAGATATTAAAGCAGAGAGAAAACACAAATGCAGCCAATAATTAAACTAGCCTCATTTATGTAGATAATATAAAGGCCTACTAGGTGGGCACTTACCAAGGTCATTGGAAGGCATGTCGACAATCAGCTGGTCACTATATTTTCCATATAAGCCATTAGTGCAAATGGCTACTATTTGAAGAACATAACTCATATTGGGTAGTAAGTTACTGAGAATAGCACCCTAAAAGAAAGATGTCAATAAATTATAACTGTGTTATTTTCATGTACACATTTGTCCATAGAAAACTTTTTCTCATTTGTCAATGAGAAATATTTATATTTTATTAACCAAAGAAAAAGTTTATGTAATGTTAAGTAAAAAACCTACCGAACACTAGGCATTTTTTAGCTTTAAAAAAAAATCTGATTTAGTTTTAGAAAGTTTCATTTTTAACTAGAACTCATAAAAGTTATACATGAGTGTCAAAATCTGCAAATTGATATTCTAGACAAATAAACATGTAGCATTTGCAAGGAGCAAAAGGTAAAGGAAACACAATAAAAAAACAACTTATTTTTAATCCTAACAATATATAAGCCAGATAGTAACAGGGTTATTATTATCATCACACTATTATGAAATGAAAAATAGCATATTCTTATAAATCCCACAATCTTCCAAGTTCATAGTGTCTCTATTCTAGTTAAATGAATCTTAAAGTTGGAACAAATTTGATCTTTTTTGTCCATATGGTAGCCAACACCATGATCACAGGGAGTTTTGTTTAATGGCAGCTTCCGAGGGCGTGTGGGACTCCAGCTGTCTGAATGCAGAGTGCAGTGTCTGACCTGCAGTGTGATCTTCCTACCTAGAGCCACACCCAGATGTGTTGCCTCAGTAAAACTCCAGTCCACAGCCAACACTTCCAACTCTCCCTGCTGAGGCAGAGTCTGCTCCTGAGACGCTCAGGTCCCAGTGGGACCCTGTCCTTTATTTTCTTTAGTTCCCGTGCCTGGGTAGGGAGGAAGAGCAGGTGGACCTTTCCCGAGGCTGACCTGCCTTGTGTCCCGAAAGTTCTGTCTCAATTGATTTCATTGCTACTTGCAAATTTGATGCCACAAAAAGGAACTTTGGAGAGCCCTACTCTATTTTCCTTGTGCTGGTGTAATGTGAAGGGGCATATAACACATGATGGGCCAGAGCACACAGATTCCAGCCCAGTTCTTTCCACAATTGTGAGACCGCAGTCCAGGAATTTAACTGCTCTTTCAGCCTTTTTATTTCTAAAGAGAAGTGACACTAGATGATCTCTAGTTCCTAAGCCTTCTATCTGGGTCTACTCTGTAATGTTGTTGTTGGCAAAGTGGTGGTCTCCCATAATTAAAACCATAAACAATAACCTAGTGTGATTCACTGTAAGATTTGACATCATTTAGGCTAACTTCTGCTCCTCCTCCTCCCCACTGGTGACCTTCATACCAACTCTAAACAACTGAGGGCAACAATCACTTGTAAGATCTTTCTTTGAAAGTTAAACTATGATATTATCAATATAAGAAACAATTGATCTTATAGTTACCAGATCTTGATAGCCATCTGTCAAAAATTCATGTTTGGTTTGGTCTTCTCCCTCCAACTGCTGGTAAAGAACTGCAAACTTCTCGATCATGTTATCATACACGACTCGAGGTCTCTCCCATGTAACAAGAAGGCTGGTGTAATTCTTTGGGTCCGCTTGAACATTTTCTGGTTCTGAGCTACAAACTTCAGAGAGAAAAAAAAATACAGTTATTGATACAGCTGTCAGCCTCTAGGATTTTAACAAGTACTACATCATATTCTACTAGTGGCCTGGTGCACGAATTTGTGCACATTGAAAGGAAATTAATTAGAAGAAATATTTTAATATCACTCTTCCCCCTTTCGCTATAATAGAAGTGTCAACCAAATTCACAATCAACAATGAGAGATCGAAACACAGGCGTGCAATTGGCACCAGCAAGAGCTTTATATGTATTGTGCATGAGCAGGTCAGCTTAGCCTTTTATAAATATAGAATAAACTTGCTTAATTAGACTTGCTTTCTGATTTAGCTAAACTTTTTCCAGCCCAGTGAAGCACCCCAACTTCTCTTTCAGGTAATTGTCAGCAAGACAGCAGTAAATATCAACATAAAGCAGATTATTATTATAGACTAGAGGCCGGGTGCACAAAAATTTGTGCACTCGGGGTGGGGAGAAGAGGTCCCTCAGCCCAGCCTGTGCCCTCTTGCAGTCTGGGACCCATTGGAAGATAACGACCTGCTGGCTTAGGCCTGCTCCCGGGTGGCAGAGGGCAGGCCTAATCCCAAGGTGCAGCCCCTGGTCGGACTCAGAGCAGGGCCAATCCGGGGGTTGGGGCATTTCCCCCTGTCACTCACAGAGCAGGGCCCATCAGGGGGTTGGGGAGCTCCCCCCGTCACACACAAAGCAGGGCAGATCAGAGGGTTGGGGCTCCGCACCCTGTCACACCCAGAGCCCGCAGGGTGATCAGGGGTTTGGTTGCTGCCCCCTGTCACACTGAGCCCGGTGCTGGGAGGCCTCACTGCTCCGCTGATCTCGGGGCCAGGACGCTTCTTGGCTCCATTGATCCAGGGGTCCTGAGGCCTCCAGGCTCCACTGATCCTGGCCGGGAGGTCTCTCGGCTCCGCGGATCCGGGGTTCCTGAGGCCTCTCGGCTCCGCTGATCCGGGGGTCCTGAGGCCACTTGGCTCCGCTGATAACCTGGGCCGGGAGGCCTCTCGGCTCCGCTGATCCCGGGGCTGGGGCACCTCTTGGCTCCGCTGATCCCGGGGCTGGGAGGCCCCTCGGCTCCGCTGATTGTGGGGCCGGGAGGCCTCTCGGCTCTGCTGATCCCGGGGTCCTGAGGCCTTGCGGCTCCTCTGATCACGGGGCTGGGTCACCTCTCGGCTCCGCTGATCCCGGGGCCCTGAGGCCTCTCTGCCCTGCCGCTTCAGGGCTGTTTGGCTTCGCTCTT
>NW_006285795.1:114108-123128 GCF_000327345.1 Myotis davidii
GAGTATATTCTGCACAGTGAGTAAACCTGAAGTCATTTTCAAGGTCCACCATTTCTTACTTCTTTTCAGTTGGGTCATGTGTCTAAGCTTCCTAAATTTCCATTTTCTGGCTAATGAAAATAGGATTCCACTGAGTCTCCTATCTACCTACTCTAGGACTTCTGTGAGGATCAAATGAGATGAGGCATAGGAAAATGCTTCACAGACATTTGGTTAAAATGTGAAATGTTTCCATCTGGCTATAAAGCAAGTCATGTTCCTGGACTGAAGAAACTGCAAGGAAGCTAGTTGTCGCTAGGGAGAGGAAGGCAGGCATTGCTACATGATGTTATTACCTGGATGGTCGGACACTTAGCATAATATATATATGATTTTTTTGTATTTTATTTCAAAAGAATGTAAAGAGTTATACTTACTTGCTGCAGAGCTTTTGTTTATGCCATTTCCTGTCTAGAAATACTTCTTCCTTCCCACCTATCTCTAGTTGTTCAGGTCCTACATTTCCATTCAGGAGAGTTCTAGGCCAAATGCTCTGACTTCTGCTGAAGTGATCTGTGTCATTTGTCTGCTTGGTTTTACTACTGGATTAATTGCATTTTCTCTTATATTGTTTTTCTGAACTGGTCTTTCTTAACTTCTCTAGCAGATTATAAACATAAAAGCCATAGCCTTTTATTTCTAGATTGACTAAAATGCTACCTTGAATATTTGGCATTATTTTTGGAAACAAATGTACAAAGTACATCTACAAATTTATGATGCCTTTATGTCTCTTGTTAGGTACTTGACAAATGTGTTTAGCTTGGGACGAGGAGAATTTCAATTATAAAATATGGTCTACTACTGGACATTTTGTTGACAGAAAATCCTTGAAATAATTAAAAATTTCACACCAGAGAAAACCATAGGAGAACAAGTAAAACAATCATTTCAGTATTTTTCAGATCTGCTAACAAAAAATCCTACTTTGGCACAATAAATTGATTAAGCAATTAATTTCATGGAATTAGAAAGTTTGCTTATCTCATCTGAAAAAAAAAATATTTTGAAAATCTTTCAAGCACTTAGAATAGAATTCAAGCCTATGCTGGGAATGGTGTCAAATACTTAGTCCCAACAGAAAGAGTTGGGACTCTGATACTTTCTGGAACACATTCATAATGTGCTAGTTTAAGCTAATTGTGAGAATGAAAATTATAAAATTTTATGTTGTACAAATTAAGCAAAGTAATAACTATATCTCTTCATAGACCAGATTGCGCTGCAAAGACAGAGAGAGAGAGGTCACTAAGACCCGGGATTAAGTAATAAGCTCACAAAACTTGGGTTTTGTTTTCAGGAAATACTTAAAGTTACAAAGCATCTGGCTAAGATCATGCAGTCGACTCCAGTCACCCAATTGTCACTGCTCCAAGAAATATTTCAAGGATTCAATGAAAATGTGCCTTAATAGCATTGTCACCAAGTCTTCATCTCTGTACAAGTCTGTAGTTTATCTCATGAACACAGGAGGGCACCCAAAACTAACAATTGGCCTTATAAATTGAAAAGTTTTACATACAGTACTTAGTATTAACAATTTCAGCAAATGTACACTATGCTAGTAATGGAATATGAATGATTCAGGAAAATATAAAAATATATACTTTGTATAAATAAGTGCATGAATAACTTCATATGAGTTAGAGACAGGATTTATTATTGTAAAAACTATGAAGTTATTTTTTGTTTACTAGGGAATTAGGGTGAAATGTTCCTTTGGGAATAAGAATAGGATTCTTCTATTATCATAAAACATGAATTCATAATAAGAAAATATATTCTAATTTAGGTCCAGACTATATTATCTTTACTCTACCTAGTGACACTTCTATTAGTGTCCACTAGATGGCAGAAGACCATCAAATCATCTCAAAACATATGTGAGCTACTCACATAAACTATCATTGTAGGAACAAGATTCCTCAGTTTTGCTTGTAATGATTCCTAAGTTTCTTTTGGAAGGACAAAAGTGATTCTAGACAATATCATTTGTAGATTTTGTCCTAAAAATTCAATCCCAGGTTTTAGAATATGGGAATGATTTAAAGTGAAATATTCTCTCCCCCCCCCCCAAATTAATCTTAAAATGCATAAATTTTGCATATGCACAGAAATCATAAAAATTGCTTGAGAAAAATATAAATACCCAAACGACTGCAAAGTACCCAAATGACTACTCTCTAAACAGCAAAAACTTCTTTGGGCAGATGTCTATGTTTATCTCGACTTAATAATAGTAGAAATCACAGATGCTTCATATTTTAAGAATCAACATTGGTAAAAAGAATTCTAAAAACGAAAGCTATACTTGTCATTAGGTCGTCATTGATTTGCTTTCTTATTTATCGATCTATAAGAGCCTATTGGTAATTAAAAAATAAGTCCACCTATTTTTAAATTATAAATGTATGTTAACAACACTGTCTTTGTTTATTTAAAAAAAATTTTAATCCTCACTGGAGGATATGTGTGTTTTTTAAATTGATTTTAGAGAGAGAAATGGGGGAGAGAGAGAAACATCAACCTGAGAAAGAAACATTGATTGCCGTTGCCCTGACTGGGGATCGAACCGGAAGCCTTTTTTTGATGTAGGGACAAGACTCCAACCAACTGAACCACCTGGCCAGGGTTCCCTTTGTTTATTGATAATCAAAAACTTAATAATAGGTTACAAAGCTACAGCCCAATCTTGTACTTTAGATATTGAAATACAGGCTTTTATGGGGAAAAAATATATATATTTCAGGATGTATTCAAAAGAGAAGGCCCGTACTTCTATTTGTAGTCTGCGATTTTGCCAAAGGACTGCCCTTCTATAAGGTAGGACAGAATCTTTAAATAACAATCTAGTTAATTCCATATGCATATACTACTTGATGTTCAAGCATAAAACTGGTAATTACCATGAAATGAGTTTTTAATTTGCACTAAATTATCCAGGTTTTCATTATATTTCTTATTGAAATTAGTTTAATTATCTTATCAGAAGGACATATACTCACTCTACAAAGCATATTATCTGGATTTAAAATTAAGAAGGGTTTTCCAGATCAGGCTACCAATTGATATAATAAAGTAGTAATAAAAATGTAATTAATTTCCTCTATTATGGGAAGTTCAGAACTATGTTGAGGTCCCAGTTCCTACAGCAGGACCGAATCACATTCCCCGATATCTTTCCACAAAATACATGTGATCTGAGCCTAGTTACAGGAGCCCTGGTTACTTTAAGGAGCACTGGCCCAGAATGAGAATCTGGTTTCTATAAGCCCTTGCCCTTGGCAATCCTGTGGTCCATGTCAAGTCACGTAGAGTACAGCAGCTGCTTTGGTAGAAATGCAAAGGATGCTCACATATAAAGAATGAGGATGCAGTCCTCCTTTTCAGGGTGCAATACATGTTCTCACTTAAACACTTATTTTTAACATTAAATTCTCATCCACTCGATAGCAGGCTCTCTTAACATACAAATACAGGCGATGCTGTCCCTGCCTCTGAGAAGCTTGTTCCTATGGTAGCCTCTAACCCTTATAGCTAGTAAGCTATAAAATACAATGGCTGTTTTTAGTTTCTTAGTCCTGGACTCCATTTAGAGAAGAATAAAAATAAACTTGTAAAAATATACCATGTAGACCAAATTAGGTTGTGATTTTCAAAACCACACATTTTTCTCACTGGAAGTTGTAAAAGTTTCACAAACTTTTAGCTGACAGGGAGTCATTTATCCTCCCATAACTTAGATAAATCTATATGAAGGGCGAATATCTCACATGTAGGGATGTGCATGACTTGGAGAACAAGTATGAAAGATTAATAAGCAAAGCACTGAGTGTCATGAGAAAACAAAAAAAAATGAGGGAAAAGAAGTGACAACTCTCTGGCTTGACACATCTCTCAGCTAATCGAGCAAGTTGCTGCAGATGGTCAAGGGGAGGGAGGAGTCTCCTGCTTTGCTGCTTCATGCGCCCACCCTGGAGGGAAGGGCAGTCTGCCCTGAGGGAGAAGGTGCAGGCTTAGCTCCAGGGCTTATGAGTGAAGGTGACAAGACAGATGGGGATTCTGGGGGAGGGGCAGAGAAAATGTCACAGTTGCCTGCGATGTCACTAAGTTTTACCCAGTTCTTTTACGCTGACTTGAAGTGTGGTGCCCTTTAACACAACCCATGACAATTGTGAGAGGAGCTGAAAGACTCACAGACCCAGAAGACAATAGTAAGGTTGCGATTTCCCCTCAGGGAGTAGCAGATCTTAATAAAGCTAATGTAAACATGGCCACAACTGTGACAAATAATAACTCGAAATGATCTGTCACTGTTTGGTACCTCTACGTTATTACAGCATTCACTGGAGATAAGTAGCCAAGAGAAATCTTTTAAATTCTCCATAATTCAGTCAGGCTTCTCTTGGGGAGCCCAGGCACTTCATCAACAGTTTGATTTGTAATATATAATCTTCTAAGAAGTCTCATGTCATTTTTCCGTATATAGTGTCAACGGACATGTGACATTAATGAATGCTATTTATAACTACTGCTGACTTTTAAGAAGGTAAGTCTGCTGATGTATAATTCATCGTGACATTTTTCAGGAAATTATAGAAAATTTCTCATTGCTCAAATACAACATTAAGGGATAAAGACCATCCTGTATTGCCATTTTCCCTTGAAAAGCATCATTAAATATATTACCATGCAAGCCGATGAAGTGCATTTATAATTCTATTCAACAAACAAAACCCTTAAACATGGAAAACTTGAATAGTATGCCATACAGTGGGCCTAAGCCTTTAGTCAGACATCCCCCAAGGGCTCCCGGACTGCAAGAGGGTGCAGGCTGGGCTAAGGGGCCCCCCAAATGCACAAATTTTCATGTACCGGGCCTCTAGTAGTAGCTATACGTCTGGAGCACATTATGTTCAAAGGACTGCTCTGCTTTGCAAACTTTTGTTCATTTAAAACCCACAACAACCCTACAAAGCTGGCATTTTAACTCATTTTTTAGGTGCAGAAACTGAGGCTTTAGTAAATTGACAATTTTTGTGTAACTAATAAGTGTTGGCACTGGGGTTTGAAAGCAAGAGCCTACTGGACTTTAAAGACGTCTTTCCCACTGCTTTCCCAGGCCCGCTTCTCAGTGGGAGTCTTGCCAGGGGCTGCGAGGGCAGTAGGGAAGCACCTGGCACCTGGGAGGCAGGGGACAAAGTTGAACTTCACCTACTTTGCACTCACGCCCTGTCTGTGTGGTTACACATATTCCTCATTATCTAAAAGACTGCTTTTACTTACTCCTTCAGGTTCCAATGGTTCTCCTAAATTCTGTGATTCTTAGAAAGCCACTGTGCATTCCATGGTGCCCAAAAGACATGCCTTTCTAGTAAATGGCAGCTCCACATAAAAAATGCACAAATGAGGACTGAGTTCTGGCAAGACGTGTTCACGCACAAAGTCTTACTGAATTCCTGCTCTGAATGCAGAGGTGGATGAACTGGACCTCTACGCTGAAGGGGCTTACATGGATATACAGACCTCATGTGGGTTTTGCAATTATTTGCAATGTAGTTTTGCAGAATGTATTTTTCTACAATGCATCGATGGAGAGCGAATTTTAACCATTTTCATGCCAACTCTTACTTCTCTCTTGGTCAAAATGAGAATGTTAGATATTTATAATGGCAAAATATATAAATGTAACCCAAATATCCAGAACTGAGAAACTGGATTAGTAAGTTGTTATGACTCTACAATGCAATACTACATAAAAATGGTGTATTAACAGAATGTTTATATCATGGAATAAAAACATCAATAAACAGATATGTATGTAGTACAATTTCATTTCTGTGAGAAATAATAATGTATTTTTAAGAAAAAGGTCTGGAATGATATTCACCAAAATCCTCATAGCAATTATATTTGGGTGGTAATATTGTAAAATATTTTTTTTCTTCTGTGTGTTTATCTATATTTCCTATTTTTAAATAATATTTAATAAAAACTTACTATCAGATTAAATATGATAAAAATTAAGTACTGAACATAAATGCAAACCTCAATTCTTTTTAAGAAATACATTTTCTTGATTTTTTACAGAGAGGAAGGGAGAAGGATAGAGAGTTAGAAACATCGATGAGAGAGAACATCGATCAGCTGCCTTCTGTACACTCCCTACTGGGGATATGCCCGAAACCAAGGTACATGCCCTTGACCAGAATCGAACCCAGGACCCTTCAGTCCGCAGGCCGACGCTCTATCCATGGAGCCAAACCGGTTAGGGCCAAACCTCAATTCTTATTCTCAAATTCAGTTCAAGAAAGTAGACAGGCAGTAGTGTATTGATTAAGAAAACAACCATCACAGGAATATGCACAAGGCAGATGATAATAGGAGCTTGTTGAACACTAGCACTCATGATGGAACAAGTGAGAATTCAGCTGTTACCGTCTGTGGACAAAGGTAATACTATTTTTGAAACGTTTCATGTCATTACGGTAATCAGTTTTTATTATAAAATTATAGAGGCAGAAATTATGTTCCCTTATAAATATGAAGCATTGTGGAGAAGGCTTTGGAAGTCTTTAAAATCAAGAGGAGCTGAGTTCAAATACTCATTCAGCACTTTATAGTTCTATGAACTTGGACAAAGCACTTAATATCTTCTTTCCAAACTGGAAAATAAGGCCACTGATTCACACAATACATGGTGGATTACTGTTTTTATGGATTACTTTTGGACTCCATCATTTAACTGTGGAAACAACAACGTTCCACATTAAATCAGATCTATATATGTGTCGACATGTTAAATGGTGCAATAGACAGCCATGAAGTATAACCCGCCATATTTGCACTATATGGAGATGAATTCTTTTAGTCATTTGCTAGATGTCTGGTGAACGAGAGCTGCACTTTAGCTCAGCAATAGAGGTAAAGAGGTGAAAAACTTAGCTACTTCCTTCATGAGTAAACAGACAATTATCATTCTATGCCAACTGCTATGAGGTTTGGATGCGCAGAGAATAGGCACACTGGGGCCCATCACACAACTTCAGACGCACATCATTCATCTGTTACTCTGTGGGCACAGCACCTCCACCAGGGCACAGTCCTGTGCCCCGGCCAGAGCTAGGCTTGGTGGGGATGGCGGTGGGGTCAGAGTGGCTCTCCAGTGGATGCAACGGTCTACTTGGTTTTGAAGAATGAGAAGACCAATGAGTGAAGACAGCCAGGAAGAACATGCCATGAACAGGAAAGAGCATGTGTAAGTGCAGCCTGGGAGATGGGGTCTGCCCTCTTCAGAATGAAAGAAGGAAGCTAGATGGGGAGGAGAACGCACTGAGACTAGTTAGTATTAAACAGGACCTACCATAAAATGGCAAATGGTATGGAAGGGTTTTAATAGCATATAATTGATAAAAGTTACATGACAGAAATACATTTATTTAAAATTTTTATTTGGTCATTTGTATTTTAGAAAAGGAAATGGTTAAATCCAGCTCCTTTTTTTCTAATCAATTGTCTATTATTTACCAGGCAGGATGTTATAGTATTTAGTGTTGCTAGTAGAAATATAATTAAATTTCCTCACTTTGGGGCAATTTAATTTGAAACTTAATGTAACATTAAATGCAGCTATTCGTCATTGCTGTCTTGTGCTGTGTTTTTTTTTCTTGTGTGGTTAGAGCATAAACAAGGCTCACAAATAGCACATTAAAGCATGCCATTTTAATGCCTAATCTTCAAAAGCAGATGATTATTGCATTAATGTTATACATGGCCAAAAATTCATGGCAGGGCCGAGATCAAAGAGGACCATGTACTTGGAAAGGTTTTAAGTCCCCAAAGCAAAGGCCACTTCAACTATTTCCTTCATGAACTAGTCCATTCAAAGGGTGAAATGAATAGGACACGTCAGTAGATGCAACTGGTTGTGTCCTCTGGGCATTTCCAAAGGCTCTGACTGCTGCACTGGCTTCAGGGAGGTCACTGCGGAGATGCTCCCTGGCGTCCTCTCTACTGCCTGACAAGACAGTTCTTCCCTCCAAAGAAGCCAACTGGGGAAAAGACTAATTTTTCATGAATAATTCAGCCCATTTAGTTTCCATCCCTACCAGGCGTTAGCTCTTATTCCAGGAGCTGCCAACACTAAGATGAACACCTTAAAACCCAAATATATGGTGACAGAAGATTTTGACTTTCGGTGGTGGGCACAAGATGCAAGATCATGGAAATGTACCCTTGAAACCTACATCATCTTCTTAACCAATGTCAACTTAACACATTTAATTTAAACATCCTTGTTGAAACAAATGATTGATCTACCTCAGAAACAAACAAACAAACCAAAACAAAACCACACGTCAAGGCTCAGCTCAAATTTAGTTCTCTCACTGGGGTTCCCCTGATCACCCCAACTGGATGTGATCGCCCCATGCTCTGAACACCTTGGTTGTTTGTTCAGTTCTCTTTTAGAGTTCTTAGTACCAATTCCATCAAGTGACTTCAGAGCTGTGTCTGTAGCTTTGCCATCTACTGCTGTGTGTTTTAGAAAAATCACTGCCTTACTGAATCTCACCGTTCTTCACCTGCAAAATGGAAATATTCACGTGGGGAAGAACAGATATTTTAAATTGCCATTTTATGAATGTGGTAACTGAGATTTAGAGACGTTAGTTTGTTTAAAGCTACAAAGCTAATAATCAATATATTTCTAAAAATTGTTGTTTTCCGTTGTACCACAATTATCTCCTACGAAACTGAATCTGTGAGTTGTAGAAAAATTATATTTCAATACATACCTGCTTCATGAATCTCTTCCTTTCCAGTGTAAGAGGTAAACACCTGCCTGGAAAACTTGTACTGTTGTTCTCGAAAATTATTTTGTAAGTAGTCCATCAGCATGACATAACCAGACTGCTGCATGGTGAGAACTTCACAGAAAACAGCCAACTAAAAAGAAGATAATTTAACAGGTACTTTAACAT
>NW_006285795.1:123159-130143 GCF_000327345.1 Myotis davidii
AACAAAATACAAAACATTCTGTAGTAAAGCTCCAAAATATTTTTTTTCTTCAAATTACTTCATGTGTTTGAATTTCTAATATTACCTGGTTTTCAGAGATGCTAACTGTATTTTTAAAAACAATCCAGTCAACGGTGTCGGTGCAGGGAGGTGAGGTCAACGAGCCATTGTAGGTGTAATACTTGTCGGTTGAGTTTGGCAGGAGGTTCAGCAATACGAAAGGATCTAACGCCGCCTGTTTCCCTGCAAAGTAATAACAGACGTCTCAGCTGGCATCCCAACTCTGGAACTTAGCTGTCCAAAACTTCTATGAAACAGGGACATATGCCTTGGTATCTATTTAATCAGAATTGAGAATCTGAGAACAGTTTAGATCTACTTTTTAAATGGCAATAAAACTGGCACCTGCATAGTTTTCTTACATATATCACTACATAGTGTTAGATGCTTCACCTTTACACCAGGAAGATGCTAGAAAGATTATTTGACATATAAAAGGTATTCAGAAATTATATGACCATTTTAATAAGTACAGGGAAATCATTTGATAAGATTCAATACACTTAGTGGAAAACAAAAACAAAAGCTCATTCTGAAGATTATCCTCAAAAGCCCATAATAAACATAACAAGGATGACTTATTGAAAGCTTTTCCCTTAGAGATCAAGGGAGAACAAAGACGTCCTGCTATCACCATTTTTATCTAACATTGAACTGAAAGACTGGGCCAATGCAACAAAACAAGAAAAAGAAAAAACTCATAAAGACTGGAAAGGAATAAATGATAATACCATAATTTGCAAATAACATGATTGTGCATATAAAATATTAAAAAATTATAGTCTATTAGAATTAACAAGTGTATTTAGTAAAGTCACTGCATACAAGACCAATCTACAAAAAGTGATTCTATTTCTATATAACAGTAGCAAACTATAGAAAATAAAAATTTTAAACAATAGAACATAATAACAACAAAGTATCCAGTATAAGTAAATCTAAAGAATGATGTGTTTAACATCTTTATTTAAAATCACAAAACTTTCTTAAGAGTAATTCTCTAATTGATAAAATCTTAAAATAACGGGAAACACCATGTATAGGAGTAGAAAGATTTGGTACTGTGAAGGTGTTGATTTTCTCCAAATTAATTTATAGAGTCAATGAAATCTTAATTGAAGTCCCAAGAGGGACTGTGTGTGTGTGTGTGTGTGTGTTGTGTGAACTGACATGCTGATATTAAAATTCAATTGGAAATACAAAGAAAAGTTAGGCGAAGGGATTAAAAAGCACAAATTGATAGTTACAAAATAGTCATAGGGATATGAAGGACAGCATAGAGAATACAGTAATAACTGTGTATGGTGCCATGTGATGACTAGACTTATTGAGAAGATCACTTTGTACATATCTAACCACTATGCTATACATCTGAAACACATATAATATTGAATGTCAACTGGAATTAAAAAAACAAAGTTATGATACTCTTGAACAATAATAAAGCTGGTGAACTTTCACCACTAGATAGTAAGATCTGTTATATAAAGTTGTAAAAGTCATGACAGTGAGATCTTTATGGAAAAAGAGACAAAGAGAATATGGAAGAGAACAGAGTCCAGACCCCCATAGGCATGGTCACTAGATTTATGACAGAAAAAAATTACTTTGTAGTTGGAATGAACTGCATTTTGAATAAAGAGTGCTGGGTCAGCCCTGGCCTGTTGGCTCAGTGGTTGGAGTGTTGGCCCAAGGACTGAGGGTTGTGGATTTGATTCCTGGGTAAGAATTAACAACAACAACAAAAAGACTGCTGCATCAGTTGAATATTTTTATGGAAAAAAAGTGCATCTTGAATCCCTACTTTACACTCAATCAGTTCTAATACACTGCATGGATCAGTTATAAATAGATTATAGATCTAAATGTGAACAGGATAATAAAACTTCAAGAGAAAAAAGAGAAAATTATCGTTATAATCTTATGGTAGATTAAGATTTCTGAAATGGCACACAAAAATTATTATCCATAAAAGATAAATTTTAAGATGTGATAATCAAGATCTATTCATCGATAGTCACTATTAAGAGAGTCAAAAGCCAAGACAAAGAGTGGAAAATATATTCTGGGTAACATATGTATATAAATACACATACATATATAGTACAATAACAGATATTGATTTAATTTCCTAGATATAGAAGAATATAGGACTTGTATTCAAAACAGAGAATTCCTACCCAAAACAAAAAATGGGTAGAGTTTTTCTAAATATTTCATCTGGTCCTAGAATCCTTAAACAATATGGCTTTCCTGTCTCCTTGAATAGTCCCATTTTTGTTTTTGCATCTTCCCAGTAGCACATCCCAAAAGCAGTGCCTTGGTCATTTAGCTACTCATGTGCCAGCCCTCACTCCTGCAGGAGGCAATCTCCCAGTGAGATCTGTTCTTAACTCATTCTCCCACCCAACTGATTTTTGTAATAATGTAAAAATTCATTAGCATCCAAAGCAGAATCTAGAAGACGTCTCCAAATAGCTTACTTACCAAAACGACCAACTTTCTCGACTCCATCAATAATTGCTTTGTAATCCAAATTTTCTTCCATTCCAATCTGTTAAAGAAGAATAATATTCTAAAAATGGGGTAAAATATTTGATTAAGTGTCCACTAAAATGTAAAGATTAGTGATTTCCATTTTAATAGTCAAAAGTAATGTCCTCCAAATTGCTCACTCTTTTTCCACAGCAAGGTACAAATACAACATAAACCTTTTAAATCTCTTAAACTTTTCCACCATGAAAAGTACATTTTAAAATGTCATGACTCACAGTTCCTGCTATATCATTATGATCCTTCGCATATACAAAGGGGCAAATCAGTGCCCCCGGGACAGTTTGCTCCGGCTGGCAGTGAGGTACCCAACAGATGAGTACAAGAGGCCCTTTCTACTGCCCAGCCAAGGGGTTGGTCTCCAAGCTGGCATTCTACTTGTGAGCTCTTCTATTTGTTCCAAAGAACGCTTTGCCATTTCACATCAATATTTCATGTGATTCAAACAGGAATGGAGTTAGTGGTAAATCTAAGTACAATGATTACCTCAAATAAAATGGATAATGCTCTTATCTTCCCTTTTCCTTTAACTGCTTCTTCAAAACTTGAGAATTGGTCCACATCAAAGCAGTAGATTTGCATCTATAAATGTAACAATGACGGCTTTAGTATATAGAAAGGCTTCACAAGAGTGAGCAAAGAAACAATAAAATAATTTACCAATTCAATCTCTTCTATCTGAAAAATTCTCTAAACTGTATAATTCTGTACTCTGCATATTTAAAAGTTGCCAGAGACCAATTCCAGCATGTCATAATTTCAAGAGTTTCATCAAAAGGTTGATGAAACTTGGGGACTCAACAGGGTTGAGTCACACATGTAGTCACCTGTTGGGAATGGCTGAAGGCATTTCCCCAAACCTGAATAGGATACATTAAATTGATAACGACCGTAGGCTAATTCCCCCCATTCTGACAATGGACTCTGTACCAAACCCTGGCCCTTTGAAGTGTGTATCTCTGCCTCACCTCAGGACAAGTTGTGTTAATAAAAAGCATGGGGTTCTCGAGACAACGAGAGAACCTAAGACCTTAGACTTAAGATCGTGGATCTTAGCTCCTTTAGCTAAGCTCCTCTGACCCCCAATGCCTTTCAAAATTATATCTCGTCTCCGGACTCTTTATTAGTCTCTGGATTCATATTAAATCTATACACAGCCTTCTCCAGATTCCTGAACCCTTCTTGATGCTAGGACAAGAAACTCAGCAAAAAGTAATTTTTCAATTTTGTGTATACACAACTGCATTTACTATCATTTCTCATCCTGCATTGAGGAAGGAAACACAAATTAGACATACCTACAATTGAAATGACCACTTTGAGATTGCCAGGTGGCATTAAAGTAATAATTTACTAGAACAATTATCAAATGTAATAAATAATCAAATGTTACTTCAATTATTTTCCTGGTATTCCTTCAAATATAGCTTCATTCTCTTTTGACTGGACATGCCTTTCTTGATGGTCTGAGGGTTACTATTTTCGGACTTTTTCTTCCACTCTATTAATTGTGAAATTCTTAAGGACCTTATTTCCACCTAAAAAATACTAAGAGTTTTAATTCCTTATTTTGTCTTCTCTCCAGGTCTGAGGCTATACCTTGTTAATTTATACTTTAGCCTAAATATCTGTCGATAGCCCCTAGTCTCACTTATAAGTGGGTGATCCTCATGTCATGGGTTTGGAAATGAGGTAACTGAGTTTAGAAGCATAATTAAGGGCAGAAGAGAACGCCTCTGAGAAGGTTAATGTGCTGTGGGGCTGTGATCAGAGAAATAGTGGGTGTG
The DNA here is from genome assembly GCF_000327345.1 of Myotis davidii. Classification (NCBI taxonomy): domain Eukaryota; kingdom Metazoa; phylum Chordata; class Mammalia; order Chiroptera; family Vespertilionidae; genus Myotis; species Myotis davidii. Next base: position 127,560 of record NW_006285795.1, read on the forward strand.
AAGCAGGGGATGGCAGTGGCTCCTGCCTTGAGTGATCCCCAAAGCCTTTCCAAGAGAGAATTTCTAAGCTGAACCCAAAAGGATGAGAAGCTTTGAACTCAGAGGTGAAAAGGCAGAAGAGGTAAGCTTGTGTTCAAGTCAGAGGGACCCGCGAAAGGCCAATAGGCGAGCACATATGAGAAATGTGGGAAATGGGAAGTCCTGTTGGTGATTTCAGCTGAGCATATGTGACCGAGAGGAGAGATGAAGCTGGAGACGTAGGCAGGGGACACACCAGGAAGGTCTGCGAGGCCGTCCCTGCCTGCAGTTTTGTCTGGAGAGCAATGGCAAGTCCTGATGCATTTCAGCTAACGGTGCGGAGGGAGCGGGATGGGGGGAGGGGAGGGGGGGGACATGGTGGTCTGGAGAGCAATGACAAGTCCTGATGCATTTCAGCTAAAGGTGCGGAGGGAGTAGGATGGGGGGAGGGGAGGGGGGGACATGGAAGAGTTTAAGACTAGAGAGAAGGAGACCAGTTCAGAAACACTCTACATGCGAAGTAAGAGGCAAAGGTGGTTTACATTTTTATCTGATCTCCCACATCATCTAGGGACAGAATGGAGAAGACTTGTCTGCAGCAAGCAGAAAGACCGGAAAAACAGAACAAGTCCAGGATGCCCCCCAGTTTCCTGCTTGCACAATGACATGGAGAGAGTTACACAAACAACCATCAAACAGACAATACCACTAAGAACACTTGAGGGCCTTTTTAAATAAGAAAAATATATGAGGGTAGTGCACAGGCTCTCTACTGTTTCGTTTGCCGGTTCAGAACTTATGTTGTTGCCAGAGTTTTTCTTGATTTTTAAAAAATTTTTATTGAATTTCCTAGGGTGACATTGGTTAATAAAATTATATAGGTTTCAAGTGTACAATTCTCTAAGACATCATCTGTATATTGATTTTCATCTTGCTTTAAATAAGTAATACTGTGAAAGAGCTAACTCTCAGAAATGAGAATGTTATGTGTGTTTAATGAATTGACTTTTATTTCTTTCACAAACCAAATTTGATACTGTATTTTCTTTAAGAATATTTAATATATCTATATATATGAAACCTGCTCCTGGGGGGTGATTGGGGAAGCAGCCGCCACTCACACCTGCTGCTGGTGCCGGCCCCAATCGCTCCATGCCGTAAGCAGGTGCGAGTGGGGCTGGCGCTGTCAGCTCATGGGATCGGCAGCATTAGCGGGGCTGCCAGTAGACAGGGGATCAGGAGTCACAGTGGGAGGGACTGGGCAGGGATGCAGAGGACGGGCGGAGACCTGCCCCTGTGCCCACCGCAGCCTCATGACCCACAGTTCCTTTCAAGGTGTATGAATTCATGCACTGGGTCCCTAGTTTAAAAATAAATTACAAGCTATAAATGCTTATCCACATGAAAAATGATCTTTAACCCTTTGAGACAGTGGTTCTCAACCTTCTGGTCCTTTAAATACAGTTCCTCATGTTGTGACCCAACCATAAAATTATTTTCGTTGCTACTTCATAACTGTAATTTTGCTACTATTATGAATCGTAATGTAAATATCTGATATGCAGGATGGTCTTAGGCGGCCCCTATGAAAGGGTCATTTGACCGCCAAAGGGGTCCCAACCCAGAGGTTGAGAACTACTGCTTTAAGAGATCATTCACGCTAGTTTTATTTTTATTATCAATATATATTTTGGATTATAAATTAATAGTTTCATTTTAAGTAATTTAGAAGTCATGGGAATTTTGAAGAAGGCACCTATATGCCATGACAAAGGGAAATATCATTGTTAATGTTTTCTTGATTTCCCTCAATTATTTTTATTTTAGTAATAATCCATCTTCTCATTTAATCCTCATAATAACTGCATAAGATAGTTGCTACTACTATTACATTAATTTCACAGAAGAGAACTGGAAGCTTAGGTAAAGTAAATAATTTCTACAATGTCATGTCTTTAATAACTAAACAATAATTTGTACAATGTTGTGTCTTTAATAATTAAATAATGAAATCTATATTCAAACTTAGTGATTCAAACTGTACTCTCAGTGACTAGTTTTCATATTTCACAAAGTTGAAATAACAATACCATGTTCACCTTTTTATATTCTTTTTTAAAAGCATTAATATCTTTAAAAAGTAAAAAGCATTAATATCTTAGGATGAACCATTTTTGTGTAAATCATCTAAAAATATGATTTTTGCAAGACATATGATATCCCATCTTAATGTATTTAATCATTTTCTTTTGTTTCAACTTTTTATTACTGTAAATAAATCTTTGCACATACATTTTGAGTATATCTCTAATTATATTTTAGATTAAACTGCTACAAATTGAAATGACAGATATTGACAATAAGCTTTTTAAGCCTCTTGATAAAAACAAGCAAATTGCATCCAGAAAATCTACCAATTTATACTCTCTAGACATGTATGAAAGTGTTTATTTCATCCCACATTCATGATTTATTATAATTATGTTTATCTTGCCAATTTTAAAGCCGAAAATCTTTTCTCATTTTACTTTGCATTTCTTTGATTCTCCAGTATAATGATGAACCC
>NW_006285795.1:130202-141024 GCF_000327345.1 Myotis davidii
TTTACTCATAAACATTTATCATCAATAATGTGACATTTTGGGTTACCAGGAAGTGACAAAGCAAATTTGGGTATTATTTAACTTAGTCTGGTAAGGAAGACAGATATTAACAAAGCAAACAAAATATAACTGTACATATTATAAAATTTGCTAACAAATTAATAAAATAATATGCTTAATAAAATCTCAATGAATAGAGGAAAGGATCAGAAGGAACTCTGAGGGAATGATTAGGGAGATCTTAGGATGGCTGTGCATGGATGTAGAGGGCAACCAGTCCAGACTGGAGCACCAGCAGCACTAGTGACTTACCTCGAGTGGAAATTTTTGTCCTTCTAAACTATGTTCTGATCCATCGGATGACATGTTGCATTTTCCCCAGTGAAAAGTTATCTTGCTTGCTTTGAACACCGTTTCTGAAACTCCTCCACTGAGCTGGTAGTCATTAGTGAGATTAATTTCCACTAAAAACACATACACAGACAAAAATAAAATTACATCTAAATTTCTAAAAATCAAAATTACAAATTTGAAGTACATTTTCTCCTATTACAGGTACTTTAAAAATAATTTCTTTGATTAATTTTTTAAAAATTAAGTTGCCATTTTGAAAGCTGAACTGTAACTCTGCACAATATACCCAATATAAAGATGATGTATTATAGAATTGTACACTTGAAACCTTATAATTTTATTAACCAATGTCACCCCAGGAAATTCAAATTTTTAAAAAATCAATATATCTTTTTTTAAAAAAATATATTTTATTGATTTTTTACAGAGAGGAAGGGAGAGAGATAGAGAGTTAGAAACATCGATGAGAGAGAAACATCGATCAGCCGCCTCCTGCACATCTCCCACTGGGGATGTGCCCGCAACCCAGGTACATGCCCTTGACCGGACTCGAACCTGGGACCTCTCAGTCCGCAGGCCGACTCTCTATCCACTGAGCCAAACCGGCTTCGGCAAAAAAAAAATCAATATATCTTATTGCCTAAAATGTAAACTAACTGGAAGACCTTAAGCACTGTGGGACCCTTTTAGCAGAGGACAGCCAGCCAGTCCACCTGCCCTGCTTCTCTGGAGTCCTGAGATGGCCCTTACCCCAAAGCTCTGCTTCCCTAAGGTATGTGATGACAGTGAGGGGACAGAGCAAAGGGAGAAGGAACAGAAGAGAGGAAAGAAGTCTTCTCTTGGGAGTGCTCCCCACCTTCTCATGTTCAGCTCACTTCTACTCATTATCAGGGTGCTGTTTCTGTCTCCCCTTCGTACCCCTCCATGCATCGCCCCAGGCTTCATCAAGCCATGTTCCAGGCTGCAGCAAGGCAGGTGGAAACCCAGTCCCATTGAGGGGTTTTAGCCATCTCATGTTTGAATCCTGAGTGACAACTTTCGGAATCTTAAAATCTCTTAATTTGAGTTCCATATCAGATATTATCTGACAGTATTCAAGAGTTATCTGGAGATTAAGGATTCTCTTCAGAGCTTAAGACAAGATGTTGAAATCTCTCAATCAGATCTAAACAGTTTTTGTTCCATGAGGCAGAAACCACTGTTGGCATTAGGGACTTAATCCAACATGCTGGTTGGACAACTAGAGACATAAACTTCCATTAATAATAATAATAACAATACAATAACAATAATGCTCAACATTCTTTGGTATCACTTACAATGTGCCATGCATTAAATATTTGCTACTCACACATCTTAGGAAGGGGGAGACACAGAGATTAACCTGATCAGCATTTAATGCTGTACTTTAAAATATATATATATATATTTATTGATTTCTGAAAGAAAGATAGAAACATCAATGATGAGAGAGAATCATTGATCAGCTGCCTCCTGCATGCCCCACACTGGGGACTGAGCCACAACTCGGGCATGTGCTCTGACTGGGAATCGAACCATGACCTCCTGGTTCATAAGTCGACACTTCAGTCCATGGGTGGATGCTCTATCCTCTGAGCCAAACTGGGAAGGGCTTGATGGTGTTTTATACACCAATAATGTACTAGTATTCGCAGAAAGAGAAACTAAGAAAACAATCCCATTTACATTGCAACAAAAAAAGGTACTTAGGAATAAACTTAGTCAAGGAGCTTTGTAAAAGATTTGTACTCAGAAAACTAGAGGACAATGAAAAAAGAGATGGAGGAAGATATAAACAAGTGGAAGAATATACCATGTTCATGGATGGGTAGAATTAACATCATTAAAATGTCCTTACCACCCAAAGCAATCTGTAGATTCACTGCAATCCCTATTAAAATACCAAGGGCATATTTCACAGATCCAGAACAAACTCTCCAAAAATCTATATGGAATAATAATAATAATAATAATAATAGACCACAAATAGCTGCAGCAATCTTAAGGAAGAACAAAATTGGAGGAATTACAATACCAGATATCAAATTATACTACAAAGACATCATAATCAAAACAGCCTGATACTGGTAAAACAATAGGCATATAGATTAATGGACCAGAAGAGACCCTAGAAATCAACCCAAGCCATTATGCTCAATTAATATTTGACAAAGGATGCAAGAACATACAATGGAGTTAAGACAGTCTCTTTAATAAATGATGCTGGGAAAATTAGACAGGTACCTGCGAAAAATGAAACTAGGCCACCAACTTTAGAACAAACTCTCCAAAAATCTATATGGAATAATAATAATAATAATAATAGACCACAAATAGCTGCAGCAATCTTAAGGAAGAACAAAATTGGAGGATTTACAATACCAGATATCAAATTATACTACAAAGACATCATAATCAAAACAGCCTGATACTGGTAAAACAATAGGCATATAGATTAATGGACCAGAAGAGACCCTAGAAATCAACCCAAGCCATTATGCTCAATTAATATTTGACAAAGGATGCAAGAACATACAATGGAGTTAAGACAGTCTCTTTAATAAATGATGCTGGGAAAATTACCTGCGAAAAATGAAACTAGGCCACCAACTTACACCAGACACAATAAACTCAAAATTGATAAAAAAAAACTTACATGTTAAGTCATGAAACCATAAAAATCCTAGAAGAAAACATAGGCAACAAAATCGCAGACACCTCTCACAGCAATATGTTTACTGATACATCTCCTAGGGCAAAGGAAACTAAGGAGAAAATAAACAAATGGAACTACATAAAAATAAAAACTTCTGTATAGCAAAATAAACCATCAACAAAATGAAAAAAGAGCCCACTATACGAGAGAATATATTTGGTAATGATACATCTGATAAAAGATTAATATCCAAAATATATAAGGAACCTATACAATTTAACAAAAGGAAGACAAATAATCCAATAAAAAAATGGGCAAACCTAAATAGACACTTCTTCAAAGTGAACATACAGATGGCTAAGAGACATATGAAAAAATGCTCAAAGTGACTAATCATCTGAGAGATGCAAATTAAAATGAGGTATTACCTCACACCTGTCAGAATGGCTACCATCAACAAATCAACAAATGGCAACTGCTGGTGAGGATGTGGAGAGAAGGGAACCCTAGTACACTGCTGGTGGGAATGCAGACTGGTGCGGCCATTATAGAAAACAGTATGGAATTTCTTCAAAAAAATTAAAAATGGAACTGCCATATGACCCAGGGATTCCACTTCTAGGAATATATGCTAAGAAACCTGAAACACCAATCAGAAGGCTATATACACCCATATTTTCAAAGCAGGGCAATTTACAATAGCTAGGATCTGGAAACTGCCCGAATGCCCATTAGCAAGATAGGTGAGTTGATAAAAAAGCTGTGGTACATTTACACCATGGGGTACTATGTGGCTGTAAAAAGAGGAAATCTTACCATTTTGCAACAGCATGGATGGACCTGGAGAGTATTATGCTAAGCGAAATAAGCCAGTCAGAGAAAGATAAGTATCACATGATCTCACTCATATGTGGAATCTAATGAACAAAATAAACTGATGAACAAAATAGATTCAGAGACATAGAAGCATGGAACAGACTGATGAATTTAAGAGGGAAGGCGGGGGTGGGGATGAGATGGGAGATTAACCCGGGAATTTATATGCATAAATGCTTAACCCATGGACACAATGTGTGGTGAAGGCCTGGGATAGGTGAGTGCGGGATTGAGGGAGTCAATGGGAAAAAAAACCAAAGGGGACATCATATACTTTCAATAATATAGACGCATTAAAAAAACAACAACAGTACTGGAAATGTCAAGATTTAAAAACAATATACTTTTATGAATTTAATTAAGAATATATTATAATATAATAATTTTCTTAATTTTTCATTCAACACATATTTACTGAGTACTTACTTAATCTGCATTAGGCACTGATGTAGAAAAAAATCCTACCCTTATGGAATTTAAAACTAAATTGCCACATTCAAATAATTATATTACTAAAATATGGAAAGTAGAGAAAAAATTCACTAATTACAAACCACTTCAACATTACCACTATGATCATTTTGAATATTTTTTCAAATCTCTTACCCATGACTATATTTATTTTACATAACTTGTTGAAATACATACAATTTCATTTAAAACATATCAGAAAAAAAAAGGTGTTCACTTTTTGAAAAATATTTTTTTTCTACTTATCATTTAGTGGAATTTTTTATGGTATTATAATTTGCATGTTTTTAAAAACAGACAGTGTCAAGAAAAAGCATGGTGAGAGTGCTTCCTAAGGATTGTATATAATTTTAAGCTTTTGTGTAAAAGGGCTAGTAATTTCTTAAAATTCAATTATAGTCAATTGCTTCTTTCTTATCCAATTATTGAATATAGTCTGAGGTTCAGCTGACAAATCAAACTACAATGCCCAAGAAAAGGAAATCCTGATTGACTAAGTGATTAACCAGTGATGGAATAATTAGATTACATTAATTATATATTACAGTATATTTATCACATCTTCTAGTGGAGGCATCATTATTGTTATATTATTGGAGAACATGAGATAACTACTTTGGTAATTTTATTTTTTTGTACACATTTTCAAAATGTCTAAACGTCGGATTTTCTAGGCTCTATTTGGTTTGTTGTACAGATAGTTTATATCCAGTTCATAGTACATTATAAAAGGAAAATCAAATGAAACTAATCTGAACTTCCTCTAGGTCCAATAAATATATTAAAGTCACAAACAAAATGCAAACATGTTACCTGTTTTCCCATTGTTATGAATGAATGTGTTTTCCAAAGATGCTTTATCCCAACCCTGAAATTTAAGTTTCTTAAGATTCACATTTACTTGTGCAATATCTTCATCAATATTGATAGGAGATTGTTTGGGGCTATTACATGTTGGATATTTCTTTCCCCAATTTTTTTGATTCAGTGCTCCTAGGAAAAGAAAGGGGTAAGAAGTTAATTTCATAAATTACTATGCAAAAGCTAAATTTTATGTTATAATGAATCCATTACATTAAAATATATATAATAGGAAGAAAATTGAGACATCTTTGAACCAATTCATTAAACAAGCATGCCTAGATTTAGATTCTGGGTTTTAATATAATACGCTATAAAAACAGGCCTCTAGAACAACCACATCAAGTACAGAGATCAACAGCCTTTCTTTAGCCATCACGCTCTCCAAATAACAGAAAGCCTTATTGTCAGGTAAGGTAGTGAGTCCTAGCCGACGTTTGAGCAAGGCCAAGGTTTTCCATGATTGATGTTGAAGGAAATTATAAGTAAACAACCTCCACCCCCCTGTACCTGTAGTCTATGCAATCTACTTCTTGTAATAAAACAGCGATTTTCAAATAGTGTACTGCAAGAATTTTTAAACATGCAATAACTGACTCTTTAGTGAAGGGCAATGACCTCTTTTCCCTAGACTGTCAAATAAAAATATGATGACAGTCAACACAACAGTAGCCATCTGGTATGAATGCCCTGTTTTGAACCATAAATAAATAGGTCATATAATCTTGTTGGTCACACCACATAATAAGGTTAATTCTTTTTTTTTAATATATATATAAAATATGTTTTTATTGATATCGGAGAGAAAGGGAGAGGGAGAGAGACAGAAACATCAATGATGAGAGAGAATCATTGATCAGCTGCCTCCTGCATGCCCCCTACTGGAGATTGAGCCCACAACCTGGGCATGTGCCCTGACTGGGAATGAACCATGACCTACTGGTTCATAGGTCGATGCTCAACCACTGAGCCACACCAGCTGGGTATGATTCGTTAATTCTTGGTACCAGGAATCCTTTATACAATTATAGGCACCTGAATTTTAAAAAAAGTCACTTTGGAGAAAAAAGTGTAGGTAATTACTATTATTATTTTTTAAAAATCAATTAAAATTATACCTACTATTTTGTCAGATCAGCAAAAAATACTTTTTTGGGTGTGCCCAAAAAATTTTGTGACACACTAAAATCGCTGTGATAAAGAACTCAGTGAGGATGGACCTCCATGCAAGCTCTCATAATGTGACAAAACTAGCTTTGCACAATACATTTTATGTATAACTGTACATTAAATTATATTCCCCATCAAATATAAGCATATACATCTAAATATTAATATTACATAATACATTTATATGCATAATCATATATACCCATAATTTAGCTTAGGAAAAAAATAATAATCAGTCACACCATGAAACTATACCTATATGGCCAGGGGCGATTAGGTAATTCATACCCTAGTGAGGCATCTACCAAAATCGACAGGTGCTAAAATTTTTTTTTGAAAAATCTAACTCTACTCCTAGAGAGCACTGGAGTTTCGGATGCTTTAAATATGCACAGTGATGCACATGTCAGCTTCCAGGAACAGCTCTAGTAATGAGAAATACTATGCTTATTTCACTGTAAAGAAATTGGCATGAGGACAAAAAAAACACAGCTCATTTTACTATGTCAGTGCAAGAGAAGCAGAGAAAATGCAGCACAAATCAATAAGACCCTTTGTTTGCTTAAATTTTTAATATAGTGAAATAAATCCAAGAACCCTAGGACGAATCTTATAGTTGTGGTTCACAACTATAAGTCTCTGGTCCCAGCGCATATGATTTATAAACATGCCATTTCCCATAGCATTTCGTGATCATCTCTCTTTGGCTTCCTATTTGGTTTATCCAAACTGAACAACTGAAACCAGCTCCAACTGTAATCTTTGTGGTCCCTGATGCCTCTTTCCTCCTCAGCAACCCCCTTGGGTCTACCTTCAAATCATATCCCTAACCAGACCATTTCTCATCTCCACTGTTACCAACCTAGCCCAGCCCAGCCCACTGTCATCATTAGTCTATGTCTTTATTTTCCACAAGCAGCACTGCCCTCACAAGGAGATTGCTAGGAGAGGCAGTTTGTAGCATTATTAGGTCAGAAGCTAATTTTAACACAAACCCCAGGAGATTAAATTTTGAGAAGCAATGGGTAGACATCTCCAGTGCCTTCTATCTGATCTCCAGTTTCTTCTCCTATCCCTCCCACAATTCTGTTCCCCAAAAACATAGTTGTCAGGGTTATAAAATGGCCCCCGAAATTCCCACACCCTATATGTCTAGGTACTAAGAGTGGCCTCAGGCTGGTAGCCAGCCGAAACAAACAACCAGAACCAATAAGGCAAATACTGCATGATTCCTCTTATTTGCAGCACATACAGTTGTCAAACTCACACAGATAGGAAGCAGAATGGTGATTAGCAGGAGGGATAAAGGGAAATTATTTCATGGGTATAGAGTTTCAAATCTGCAAGATAAAAATGTTTTTTAAAGATGTTTCACAATAATGTAAGTAAACTTAACACTAATGAACTGTGTACACTTAACAAATGGTTAAGAGGGTACATTTTATATTATGAAATTCTTACCACAGTAGGGAAAATGATTAGGGTGGCAACAACAAACAATCAAAAATTGGGGACCTGGATCTCAATCTTGGAACGACAAGCAGTTCCTCATGTTGTGGTGACCCCCAACCATAAAATTATTTTCCTTGCTACTTCATAACTGTAATGTTGCTACTGCTATGAATCGTCATGTAAATATCTGATATGCAGGATGCATTTTCATTGTTTGCGACCCACAGGTTGAGAACCGCTGCTCTAGACCCATGGAAACTGTGAGATAACAAATACATGTTGTTTTAAGCCATTAAAGTTGTACTAATTTGTTGTGCCATGTAGGAAAACTAATGCAACAAGTAGGTAAAGTAATATTTTAAAATATGTATCAGATCGCGTGTCACTCCTTGGCTCAGGTCCCTCCAATAACTTCTCATTTCACTCAGAGAAAAATGTAAAGAAACATTACCATGGCTGAGGGATGCTACATGATGTCACCACTTACATCCTCCCTAATCTCACTTCCCATTGCTCTGTTGTGCCGGCTCTACTTTAGCCACACTAGCTTTTCTGTTCCTGGAACGTGGGTAGCCTCAGGGCCCAGCACTTGCTGCCACCTCTTCCCGGAAGGCTTTTCGAAATGCTGTGCAAGGCTCTCTCTCTCTTACTCTCTTGCTTCAGTGAGGTCCCTCCCAAATGCATCGTGTTAAAGGCTTTCTCTGAACATCCTGTATAAATTACACTTCCCTACCCTGGTCATTCCTGATTCCCTCTCTTTAATTTTGTTCTCCTAAGATATTAATTATGTTTATTTGTTCCTATTCCCCAGAACCTGGAAAAAAAGCCCTGGCACATAGCATAGGTGTTCAATGAACATTTGTAGAATGACTGAATCAGACAAATAAAAGATGATGATGTCTTTTGTTATATGAGTTGGAGCTCATGGGGATCTAACATTTAATGGCAACAGGAAAAAAGAAAAGAAAACCATTTCAACCTCACCAGAAGGTCACGTTTTACTGTTTGCCATATGATACTTTTGTTGGGTACTCCCTACTAAACTTCTGCTGAAGGATATCAAGAAAGGCATGACGTCCAACCTAAATGTTGCCTGACATTTTATAGCATAGTGATCCTGAGTGACAAGGTTTGGTTTAAAGTGAATCAAATAGTCACACTGAGTGTGGACCTAGTTTAAAACATCTACTAGAGCAGCGGTTCTCAACCTGTGGGTCGCGACCCCTTTGGCGGTCGAATGACCCTTTCACAGGGGTCGCCTAAGACCATCCTGCATATCAGATATTTACATTACGATTCATAACAGTAGCAACATTACAGTTATGAAGTAGCAATGAAAATAATTTTATGGTTGGGTCACAACATGAGGAACTGTATTTAAAGGGCCAGAAGGTTGAGAACCACTGTACTAGAGCATGAGGTCAAATACAGGGTCAAGAAGCCTCCTTAATGTTTGTGACTAAAAGACAAAATAAAAGAGGCAAAGTAGGGAAAATAATATTTTATGAAAAGGTTGTAAAAGAAAAAGTCCCATAAAAATAAAAACATTTTTAAAAAGCTACAAAACAACAAAAGCCCACTGGGGTTCTTTTTACAAACGACTCTAGAAATAAGGTACTTTCAAATAGTTGTAAGTACAAAAGCAAGAGAAGTAAAATAATAATGTGTTGTGCACAAAGATGAAACATTGATCAAAGAAGCATTAAATATATTTTACCTGTCTTTAATAATAAAATAGTAGATTAATCTTATGCTTAAACATTTTTAAAACTCCCAAATTAATATTTTTAATGTCACAATTTGAGCGCTCAGTCCACGTAGTAGTTAAAGCCATGATGATGTACCTGAGAAAGCAGGTGTACAGAATTCATTAGAATGTTATCCACTGTGTTATTAATGAATGTGGCGAAGAAGAAATTAGGAGAGTCACTGTAGTTGCAACACAGAATTATCAGGCTGATTACCCACAAGGAGGACTGTAGAGTACTAAATGTCCGCTCTAGAAAATGAAAATAAATTATTCATTCACATAGTCATCCATTCTTTCATCCAATTATTGACTTACCTGGATTAGTACCACTCCCATACATGTCCTGTGGTTATCTCTAGTGGAACACGTAACAGGCTGTCTTTTGTTTGTTAACTTATCTATTTCATCTGTTATCTTACTGCCAAACTCCCAGGCGGGCACATAGAAACAAATAAAATTCTCGCAAAATAGTCTTTGTGCACCTAACCAATGTATTCAGTATTTAAACACTGTGCACTTTCTATTCCAAGCAGAACTGAAAGCGATTCTAGGCTTTGTAGGAGGTAAATAAACATGGATTCAAGTTTGTTGACTTGCTTTTTCATTCTTGCATTTCAGAGGTTGGAGGCATGTTGTTACATAAGAACTAGACAAATGCCTAAAGGAGTAGATGAGCTGAATGTAGGTCAACATGGAGAGTAAAAGCACACAGTGAGCCCAGAGAAATGGGTAGAATCCTCACCACAGAGAGGGAACCAATAGTATGTCTGGTTGAGCTGTGAGCGGGAGGGAGCTCCCTGTGTCAGAAAAGTGCAGGCAATGCTCAGAGAGAAGTGAGCAACCCACCTGGGTCCACTGAGCAAAGAGTGGCTGCCCAGGTCCTCCAGATGGAGATGGAACAGCAGCCTGCGTGGGCCAGTGGAGGCCCAGAGGCCTTGGAAAAGGAAAGGAGTTCACAACAGTCCTATTAGAGAGAAGAAGCTGGCAGGACTGAAGAAGAGGTAGAGAAAGAGAGGCTGCATAATTAGCAGACATTTCACAGGCATCAATTATTTGTTTTCATTCACTTTTTTTTCAATCTTTAATTTCTTTATTGATTATGGTATTACATATGTGACCTCATTCCTCCCATAAACCCCAAACCTCCACTCATGCCCTCACCCCCCTGTTGTCTGTGTCCATTGGTTAGGCTTATCTGCCTGCATACAAGT
>NW_006285795.1:142939-157119 GCF_000327345.1 Myotis davidii
CAGGATTACATTCCAACCAATTGAGTCACAGGGGCTGGAGCTCTGGTACAGATTTTGTGTTAAGAAAATGTTTACATTTCTATATCTTTACATGTAAAAATATTAAAAGGCAAATATAAATGTAATATTGCTGTAAGGCTGTAGTAATGATTATAACATTCATTACTAATTGCCTTGAATACACTCCAAGATTCCATACACTATAGATTACAGCTTTATAAATTACTGTGGCCCAATGCGTTAGTGTTTCTATTGCTGTAGCCTGGTATCAAATATTCACTAATCAAATCAGAAAAACACAGCTGAAACTGAACAAGCTGCAGGAACCATGAAGAGTTCTTATTAGTCTACCTACCCCGACGAGCTAGCATTTCTAAAACGGAAGACGAGGCTCGGGGATTAGGTAACTCTGATTAAAGTCATGAACTTTAAATTTGCATGATTCCAAATGAGTCAACTGTGTTTGGCTTCAGAATGAAGGCAACGCAGGCTGATGAAGTGCAGGACCTTTCTGTAGTATTGGCTGTTAACTAACCAACCTCACTGAAAGGCAGGCAAACTACCTGTGGAATGATGAGAAACAGTGAGATTTCTTTACTTTGTTGCTGCAGACTGGCTATCACTGATGATATAGTAAATACAGAACCCAAAAAAGTCCTGCAAGTTACTTCTTGGTTCGAGGAAAAGCTCTGAAAGTGCCTTAGAGTCACTGTGAACGCTTGCGGTCATCAACATTCCTCTTCTCCAATAACTGAGGAGCCAGGCTCCTCTGCAAGGAAGCAATGGCGCAATAGGTAACACGGGTTTTCTGACAGTAACACCACCATCGTGCATGCTTCTGCTCCATGCAAGGACTAAGAAAAAGCTGTGGGAAGATATCATAAATCCATTGCTGCAGCAGGGAAGTTTATATTTTGTATTATGTCTATATCCCATGAAAACTTAATCCCAATGAAGGCAGCTTTCATTTATTCATTGGTTCACTGAGTCATCAAATATTTAACGAAGTGCCTAGTGGGAGATAGAATATAAATCTAGTACAAAAGATTCAAATATGAATAAAACAGCACACATCATCAAAGAATTCATGCTCTAGTGAGCCCTAAGACATATCAAATGTGAACTGTAATACAATCTACTAAGTATGACAGCAGTGAGATGCATGGAGTATTCCAGGGACATGAAAATGTCATGCCTAGTGCAGACAGGACAAGAGATAAAGAAGACTTGAATGACAAGATACTTGAAAGAAGCCTTAAATAATGGGCAAGGATCATCAAATTGAAGGTGGAGAAGAAGGTCAGGGCCGAAGGTATCTAGAAGGAGAGAACAGCATGAGCACAGAATGGTTATTTGGGAAAAGCAGCAGGAAGTTCTATGTGATGATACAGAAAATGCAAGGCAGGGAGAGGAGAGGAATGAGCAGAGATGAGCAGATTTTGAGGTTTTAAATGCCAGGATAAAGGATTTGAACTTTATCTGATAGTCTATTGAAGGGATTTAAGTTGCAGGTACTTCTCAACAGGGCTCATTTGCCCCCCCCTTACCCTCAAATTAACATCCCCCCCAACACACACATCACACCTTGAGCTGTGGTCCTCTTACTTGATTTAAGACCCATACACCAAAGGGCCAGATGCAACAGCATCAAAGCAAATTCCAGTGAGCTCCACAAATAGCATACCCAAGGCTTTTTGTGTGTGTGGCTTTTGTTTTTGTGGGTTTTTTTTCCTTTTTTGTTTTTTGTGTTTGTTTGTTTTTGATTTTCTTTCGCTCTCTTCACTTGCATAGTCTCTAATTGCTTTTTTCTTTATTTTGATCTGTTTTTCCTCTTTCTCATCCTCTTTACTTTTTGTTAATTCTTATTTTTAATTCAATTTATTTTTTTCTCTGTTTCCATCTTTTTCTATTCTACATATTTATTTTATTTAGTATTATCACTTTTAAAAATTATTTTATTTGTTATTTTCTATATTTTATTTTTATACCTACCTTATTTTTGATCTCTTCTTTGCTTTCATATTCTCTTTTACTTATTTATTTTAGTTTTGTTTGTATTTTATTTTATTATATTGTTTAAAGTATTCCAAATAGTAGTACAAATGTCTCCCTTTTTTCCCCATTGACCTTCCCTCGGCCTCCCCTACCCACCGGCACATGCCCTCCCCCCCTCCCCCAGTGTCTTGTGTCCATTGGTTATGCTTATATGCATGCATATAAGTCCTTTGGTTGATCTCTTACTCCCCCACCCAACATTCCCCAGCCTTCCTGCTATACTTTGACAGTCTGTTCAATGCTTCTCTGCCTCTGTCTCTATCTTTTTGTTCATCAGGTTGTAATGTTCTTTATTATCCATAAATTAGTGAGTTAATGTGGTATTTTTCTATCACTGCCTGGCTTATTTCATTTAGCATAATGCTCTCCAGTTACATCCATGCTGCTGCAAATGGTAAGATTTCCTTCTTTTTTATAGCAGCGTAATGGGAGCTCTCATGTAACTTTCTGTCTCTTTCTTGCTACCTTTAGGAGTCTTCTTTGTCTTTAATGTTTGCCATTTTGATTGTGATGTGTCTAGGTGTGGGTCATTTTAGAGTCATCTTGATTGGGACTTTCTGTGTTTCCTTTACCTCTCTGTTCCCCAGTATTTACCACCTAAAAATATAGATTATATTAGGATGAACCTCACAGGATTACTGTGAGGCTTAAATGAGCTAACACAGTGCTTGACACAAAGTAAGGGATTATGCATTCTCCACACTCCACCGTTTTTCTCTCAGTCACAACACTCTTTTACTGTCTTGGTGCCACTGCATGCACTATGCCCTGGCCTGAAACGTTCACACTTTACTCTTCACCTGCTGGCTCATTCTCCTCCTCGTATCTCAGTTGAAATGGCCCCCTCCCCATTCTGCTAAGCAGCTGTTTATCACATTGTTATCTTGATAATTGCCTAATAAATATTAATAATAGGAAGAGAGCAAAGGGGACGTTATACGCATGGTCATCTGGGCAGCTTCCCCCAAAGAGGTCCCTCTCTCCTTGTTCCCTTCCCGTTCTCACTCTTGCTTCATGACCCACACTGGCCCGCGCTCTCCTCTCCATAGCCGTGTGGCCTCAAGCAGCCGCATGGCCCATGGCCAGGAGGATCCTACACTCAATGGACTGCAGCTGGGGACACAAGCTATAAACTAGCCAAATAATGGATTAGACTGGACTTTAATATGGAGCAGAAATTCTGGGCAGTGGCCTTACTTTTAGCACTTCTGAAGTTAAGATTGGACTTCTTCCATGGTGAGATGGGACCTTGAAGGGGGACCCCCTTAATATTATATCATCAATAAAGCTTTCCACAAAACCTCATCCGCCAGTGGGGGTCTCAGGATACCCCAAGAACTCCACTTCCACCAATAATAAAATCACTGTGTTTATTCCTTTTGAAATACTTCTCATGGTCAACAATTATCTTATTTACTTATGTGGATGAAAAGGGGCCACATACTAAACCGGACAAGCTCAGGGAAGGCCTGAGTGGTGGCCTGACAGACTCAGAGACCTAAAGAAACTACATAGGATGGTCTGAAATTAAAACTTTTAAACTAAAAGTAGTTTAAGGCGGGTAGTGGTTTCCTAGGTTCGAATCTTCCCTGACAAAAGTCAGTCTTTACTTTCATTGAGCCTGTCATTGTGTTTTTGCATCTGTAATAACATGCCTTTTGCATCTATGATAAATACCTCTTTCCAGACCCCTCAAAGCACAGGCACTGCACCCCGCATTGTTATTGTTATCATGTTCATTGTTGACTGTTAACCATCCTGTACACCAATAATAAAATCACTGTGTTTATTCCTTTTGAAATACTTCTCATGGTCAACAATTATCTTATTTACTTATGTGGATGAAAAGGGGCCACATACTAAACCTGACAAGCTCAGGGAAGGCCTGAGTGGTGGCCTGACAGACTCAGAGACCTAAAGAAACTACATAGGATGGTCTGAAACTAAAACTTTTAAACCAAAAGTAGTTTAAGGCGGGTAGTGATTTCCTAGGTTCGAATCTTCCCTGACACAAGTCAGTCTTTACTTTCATTGAGCCTGTCATAGTGTTTTTGCATCTGTAATAACATACCTTTTGCATCTATGATAAATACCTCTTTCCAGACCCCTCAAAGCACAGGCAAATCCCCGCATTGTTATTGTTATCATGTTCATTGTTGACTGTTAACCGTCCTGTACACACCCTGTGTAGAAGAAGTATATGTCTATCATTTTACCTTTTATCCAATCCCAGAGGTTTCCCCGCCTTGCTTTCTCCTACCTTCCTAATCTATTACCAATAGATTTCATGTAATCCACTTACGTCTTCTCTTTTGATAGTAATGTATAAAATAAGGTGCAAAACTGCCATTTTTCTGGAGCATTTTCTCAAACCCCTGAAATTGTTGTCAGTTTGGCTCAAATAAACTCACAAGTATTATTTGCAGGTTTGAATGTTTCTTACATTGACAGTTACTTGTTTTTCTGTCTTTCCCTCCCTAATAGAACGTAAGCTTACTCAGAGCAAGTACCCTATCTGGTCTCTCAATTGTTGTATCTACAGAGACTAACTAGTACCGAATGAATAAATTGATGAGTATTACCTATAATTGTTATTGTATTTTTTTCTCAAACCGCTGAAATTGTTGTCAGTTTGGCTCAAATAAACTTACAAATATTATTTACAGGTTTGAATGTTTCTTACATTGACGGTTACTTGTTTCTCTGTCTTTCCCTCCCTAACAGAACGTAACCTTACTCAGAGCAAGTAACTTATCTGGTCTGTCAATTGTTGTATCTACAGAGACTAGTACCAAATGAATAAGTTGATGAGTATTACCTATAATTGTTATTGTATTTACTAGTATTTGTCATTTCTCTTCATTCTCCTGAGTGCTCTCTGAAGCAGGCAGATAAACTCACATTTCCAGAATAATTGAATGAACAACAAAATGCACTTTACAATGGAAGGAGAAACATCATCACTAACACTGAATAAAGTTACTAAAACTTTCTAAACATCTCTAAACAGCTTCAGAGCATTCAGTTCAATGGAGCATGAAAATATTCTTTCGTATCAACTTAACACATTTGGAGAGCTAAAGCACTTTCACAGTTATAAAAGCACTTTCACAGTTATATATTATTTCTCTTAATTTTTACCCTCTCATCCATTCATTCATTCCACAGATTGAGGCAATAGAAGTAGAGACTGATCAAGATTCTGGGTAGTGCAATTTGGGGTACTCCAGCTCAGCAGCAGGATCACCTGAGGGTTTGTTAGATATTAAATTTCCAGCCTCGACCTAGGACTTACAGAAACGGAAATCCTGGAAGTCAGACTCAGTAGTCTTATTTGAATAACTGCCCCGGTAATTCTGATGCACATTAAAGTTTAGAAAAAGCTGGTCTAAGTGATAAACTATCTATATTTAGTGTGCCCTTTATTCTTTACCATTGTAATTGCTCCTCTGGCAATTTCGTTTTCCAAAAATGGCAACATTTAAAGTTTAAAAACCGTCCAATGAAGGTGATGGAATTCCTTACTAATCCAGTATTCTATTACTTTTAATGTTAAGTATCAAAAAGTTAAGTTTAGTTGTATCTTCACAAATATTAAGTATCAATCACTTTTACATAGTCTCAAAAAGTTAAGTTTAGTTGTATCTTCACAAACTATGAACAAACATGCACTAAACTGTGGTAATTCAGCATAAATATTAACACTATTAAATAGACACTCTTTTTAAGGTATGTGGATTTCAACACGTCTAGGAATCTATCCTAATACAGTCCAACTATGGTAAACAACTTGATACATCCACTTGGAATATTTAATATGTATCTGGCTAACAGCCGCTTGCTTAATTGCTTAACATTAGGAAATTGGAAAGTGCTGTGATTATCTATGTAAGGCCAACTATTAATTAGGATCAAATAAATATAGCTCCTTAGATCTCTGTGGTTTCTAATCTATATAAATGTCGTGCAGTGATAACTCATAAATGATTAAACCGAGGCCAAATACTTTAGAGGAATTTGCATATGCCAGAACTTACTTTTTTTACTTCAATTTACTTTTTGAAATGTTGATGGTATTTTAAAACACATCAGTAGGCCTTGGATTTTAAATCACGCCTTTCTTGTGCTTAAGCATGAATAAGAAATCATGGGGACTCACAATAGATGTTCTTATAATTTACTAAAACATGTATGTTTTGGGGATAAACAATCATAATTAAAAATCAAAGAACCTTCTCTCCAAATCTAACTGAAGCCACACAGACACAGACCCGAGCTGGCTTTCTTCATTATCTCCACAGAAATTAAAGAGGCAATTATTCTGCTAAAAGGCTACAATAGAAGTTGCTTTCCAAAGAGGAGCCGTCCTCCTTTCAAAAGAGAATGGACTCTTTCATGTCAACAGAGGCTCACTTAGAAAACGGTGAATTGGGATGGGGATCCTTTATCTGGAGGCCAGCAACACTGTCAATCAATCTGCAGAAGAAGAGGAGGTCCAGGGGCGGGCAACTGCTCCGAAACACATTTGGGGGGCATTTCAAGGCTCTAGGAGACACGCACAATTGTTCTGATTTCTTAAAAAATATATACTCTGTGGTAAATGATGTGCAAAATGCGACTGAGCTGGTAGTGGTTCCGTCAATGATAAGAAATATTCTCACTGAGCTGGGATGCTGACCCAGACTAGGAATAAATGTAAAGTGAGCAGAGGAGAACACCAGGTGGTGAGCCTGTCAGTGCCCTCGATGGAATGCTGGCTAGATTGCGTCCGGGTGAAACCAAATGTATCATAACATTACCATTTCCGTGAGAGAACGTTATTCCTTTCTACACTAATTGCAACTTATCACATACTCTTTAAGGATATAAATGGTTAATACAGTATTTTTCACTTTATCTATCAGCAAAGCAGTGCACCTGCTATGGTCAAATAGCAATGGGCCCAGATACATAAATCACTAGACCAGTGGTTCTCGACCTTCCTAATGCCATGACCTTTTAATACACTTCCTCATGTTGTGGTGACCCCCAAGCATAAAATTATTTTCATTGCTACTTCATAACTGTAATTTTGCTACTGTTATGAATCGTAATGTAAATATCTGATATGCTACATGTGTTTTCCGATGGTTGCGACCCACAAGTTGAGAACCGCTGCACTAGACCATTACTGAATGAGGAAGTGTGAAGAGGCAGATTTTCTGTGATGGCAAACAACATTTTAATCACCCACAGAACAAAAATTAACGTATATTCAGTTTAAGCCCCCCAAATTCGATTATAAAACAAACACATTAGTTGGTTGGAATACTGCCCCATGTACCAAAAGCTCAAGGGTTCGATTCCCTGTCAGGGCACATACCTGTCGGGGAATATACCGGAGGCAATGGATCAATGTTTCTCTCTCACATGGATATTTCTATCTCTCTCTTTCTCTCTCTCTCTAAAAATCAATACAACAAATATCCTCAAGTGAGGATTGAAAAATAGAAAGAAGAAAGGCACCCACAATCACATTTGTTATAAGTGTCTGCTCTCAACATATCCTAATAAAGACACATGCACGCCCTGACCAGTGTGGCTCAGCTGGTTGGGTGTCATCTGGTGCACCAGGAGGTTGTTGGTTCAATTCCAAGTCAAGAGCACATGCCGGGTTGTGGGCTAGATCCCCGGTAGGGAGCATGCAGGAGGCAGTGGATATATGTATCTCTTTCACATCGATGTTTCTCTCTCTCTCCTTCTCCCTTTCTCTTTCTTTAAAATTCAATAGACTATTCTTAAAAAAATAAAAACACATGTGTAAAGTAAAAAAAGACAATATCAAACACAGTGGCTTTGGAACCAGCATTTTTTATATCTACACAAGAATTCAAAATCTAACAGCTTCATACCTTACGCTATTGCCCAAATCACTGAAACAAAAGAACCTAAGGTGGCCTTCAGGATCCTCAGGGAACAGTGCTAAGTCAAGACTTAGGCTCAAGGGTCCAGTCTCCTGCTCTCTTGTGACTGTGCACAGTGACGTCACCTGGTTCTGCATTTGTAAAGTGAAAACACCGCCTGCTTCTCAGCTTGGTTTACGCCCGCCACCAACACCTGCTGAGCACAAACTGTATGCTGCCCTCTGAGAACATAAGATGAATAGACCACGGGACCGGCCACATCTCTGTGTCACGGGCAACAAAGAGGAGAGCTGGGGACAGAACACGGGCAGGAGGCATCCGGAAGGCTTTGCTTCCTGAAGGAGGTGCAGAGGTCTGGGCTTCAGGCAAAACAGTGGAGAACAATTACAGTCAGGGAGAACCTGCTTTTGAAAATGCTAATGCAGCCGTAGGCAGAGAGAGAGAATGATGGGTAACAGAGAGGGGGGGTGAACCAGATCACAAAGGGTACTCTATGCCACTCTTTAGGGTCCATTTTTCATTCTGTAGGTGATGGGGAACAACGGAGGGGATTTGAACAGAAGAATAAGACAATCGCACCTCTACGTTAGCTTTTTACAGATGAGGAAATGGGAAGGAAGTGAGGTCTAAGGAGGCCATCTTTGAAGGCAAGCAGTTAGTCTGAGCCCAGAGCTTGTCACTCCTCCGACAAACCGGTTCTGTTTCCTCAGAACATGGCCTGGTCCATCATCTTTCTCTCACTGTGGACTCCCTGTGAAGTCATTCGATGATGTTGATTAATCCTGTCTTTTTGAAACCCTCTCCCATTTCTGTAAAAGTGGGACGTTCTGTAAACCCTTCACCTCCTCATACCTCTCTCTGTTGGTCTGTTTTTGTTTTTTTTTACCAGTTCATCTTCCTTTCATTTACTAACTAACATGTTGGTGTAAAATCATGCCTAATATCCCTTAATGCAAAATAATTTAATGACTAACATTTCAAGTCATTGCCAATCAAAATATGGTATGAGTTTTATTATCCAGAAATTTGAATAGGACAAGGATGTTAACTGAATGAGAATTAACTCATGAGGCTCTAAGAATCGGTCTCATCACATTCCTAGTATTTTTTCCCTCTTCCAATTATAATTAAACATTTATTTACAAAGTCACAGGGGTAGACGAAGTGAGACATAGAAGAAAAGGCCCAGGAAACAAGTTACAGCAAAAGAAGGGCCTTTGGAGCTTAGGGGAGAGAGAGATACACGTACCTTCAGAGACAAAAGAGAGTGGAGAGTTAGGGGCGGGGCATGCTCCATAGAGAGTGCGGCCAAATTCCTAGCTGTGTCCAAAAGCAGGAAGAATATTACAGAGGCTGGAGCATAGCCACTTCTCTCACCTCCAGGCTGGCACACCTACTCCCTGTGCCTGGAGTGATCTTTCACCCATGGTGGCTAAATTAGCTCCTACACATGCTTTATCTCAGTTAAAGTCCCTTTCTATAGGAAGTTTTCCCTGAGCCCCTGAAGCTATGCAGAAGCCCCCCTCTTCCCACTTCCCCCCACCCCCTGTGCCTGGAGCGATCTTTCACCCATGGTGGCTTAATTAGCTCCTACACATGCTTTATCCCAGTCTAAAGTCCCTTTCTATAGGAAGTTTTCCCTGAACCCCTGAAGCTATGAGGAAGCCCTGCGCCCCCCCACAACCTTGTGCTTGTCACCACAATCTACCACTGGGCATGTATCACTCTGTAATCACTGGTGTTGGCATGCTCGTGGTTGCTTCCATCCTTCATTGCATCCTGGAGTCTAGCACTCAGTCTGGCTGATGTTTGTGCACCCGGTAAGCATTTTTTAATGAAATGTATAATCTCAAAAAACTTTAGATTTTCCTTTGTTGAAGACTAGAGAATAATAATCAAAGAGAAGAAAAGCCAGGGAAGTGATAGGAACCGGAACCCTACACATTCTAACAAAGATGACCTGAATATAAAAATCTTCTCACGGATATATGCGAGGGCACTGCTAGTATATGCCTAAATGCAACTGGTCCTCAAGAACAAACTTTTGGGGTTTTGGAAAAGGAAAACTATATGTTATCTATGGGAAATGTTCTGCAAGCAGCTCTTACATCCTAGAGATGCTCATGGAATATGAAAGGATAGGAACCATATGGCAGGAGAGCTAAATTAGCCATTCTCAGTTTAGAGATCATCCAATTTGGTTTATGCCAAGTTTTGAATTTGCTCTAACATTGATTTTGGAAGCTTCTGCTATTGCTTCAATTTCCAGGAGAGAAGAAAAGCCAGGGAAATGATAAGAACCGAAATCCTACACATTCTAACAAAGATGACCTGAAAATAAAAATCTTCTCAGGGATATATGCGAGGGAACTGCTAGTATATGCCTAAATGCAACTGGTCCTCAAGAACAAACTTTTGGGGTTTTGGAAAAGGAAAACTATATGTTATCTATGGGAAATGTTCTGCAAGCAGCTCTTAGAGATGCTCATGGAATATGAAAAGATAGGAACCACACGGGAGGAAAAGCTAAATTAGCCATTCTCAGTTTAGAGATCGATCATCCAATTTGGTTTATGCCAAGATTTGAATTTGCTCTAACGTTGATTTTGGAAGCTTCTGCTATTGCTTCAATTTCCAGGTGGCAAAGGGCTACAAAATACAGCCTTTCCTGCCTCCCACTTCATTAAGATGTATAGCTACTTCTCATGTACTAAAACTCGCTCTGGACTCACTCCACAGTATTCGTTTTTTCTATATCCCTATTTGTTTCAAGACTGATTTAGGTTGGTTCCCTAAAATTATGTTATTAGTAGTCACAATTTCTCCCAGGTGAAATTATTTCTATGTCCCAATGAGACAGAATGCAGTAGATGAATAAGTGTCAAATATTTATTAGTCATCTACGATGTGTGAGGCTCTGCTCTAGGCTTGGAAATACAATGAAGAAACGGAAGCTTAGCCCTAGGAGTGGCTTAGTTCTTTGTTTCCTCCACCCTGACTTAGCTACAATAGATTTCCCTAGAAAAATAGCCAAACAGTATTCTTGGAATAAAGCAGAGTACAGAGAGTAGCACATTTAGTAAGAGGTCAGAAAAATGTCTGAAAGAATAATTAGGAAGTATAAGGAAAAATTAACCTTAAAAATAAGAGACAATTCTGTTGAAGATAGGGAAGCGACTTCTCCTTTTCTTAGAGCATTTTCTTTAGAAATTTGATCATGGTAAGTCCTTCCTCTGCTCTTTGAAAAGTATATGCATCCTTTTGAAAACTCCACGGGCCTACAATAGATTTCCCTAGAAAAATAGCCAAAGAGTATTCTTGGAATAAAGCAGAGTACAGAGAGTAGCACATTTAGTAAGAGGTCAGAAAAATGTCTGAAAGAATAATTAGGAAGTATAAGGAAAAATTAACCTTAAAAATAAGAAACAATTCTGTTGAAGATAGGGAAGCGACTTCTTTTCTTAGAGCATTTTCTTTAGAAATTTGATCATGGTAAGTCCTTCCCCTGCTCTTTGAAAAGTATATGCATCCTTTTGAAAACTCCATGGGCCTTTTGTGAGCTTTATGAGCCAGGAATGTCTTTCTTAAGAACCTGGGAGCCATCTTTTATGGAATGTGAACAAGAAGGAAGATAAAGCGCTATCTCCCCGTTTCTGTGGGAAGGAAGGTAGGAGCCTAACTGAGGTGGGTGCTTTGTTCCAATTTGCAAAGCTACCTCCTCTGATAAAGATAGGAGGTTTGTTTTCCCTCCAGATAAAGCCAATATGCTAACAACACATGTAGTCACTCCAATTACCAGGGAAACTTAGGGTGAACTATGTGTGATAAAGTTGCTGCCAAGTTCTTACTTGAGGACTGACTAGTCATTGTTTATCTTGAAAATATGTGTGTCATTGGTTGTATCTGCTTGACTGGAAAGGGATGTTCTTTTTTGTCTTTGCAGTCTCTCAGTGCATTGTCTTGATGTTCTGGTTTAATGCTTATCTACACTAATAAAAGAGAAAGATGCAAATTGACCATACCTTTGTGGTTCCCACCAGCCAATCAGGAGTGAGTATGCAAATTAAACCGGCAAAGATGGAAGGTTAATTTGCATATGCAAGCGCCAAGAGGCTGGGGGTGGGGCAGGATGCTTGCATCGTTGCCATGGCGACGACGCAGGAGTTCTACACCGCCCCAGCTGCTCCAGGCCTCTGGGCCTCTGGGTAGCATGGGAAGGTGGAAAGGCAGCTCTGGTCAGAGCGAAGGCAGTGCTGACAGCCAGGGGAAGGAAGTCCCATTCTTGTACGAATTTTCATGCATTGGGCCTCTAGTTCAATAATAAAACAGTTCCCTTTCTCTGCTACCTTTATGGAAAGGATTTCTAAGTTGGGAGATTTCATTTTTAATTATATTTTCTGAACAGAAGATATTAATAGCAGTTATCTCTGGAGGGTGAAATCCCAGCTATTTTATATTTATATCTATAAATACTATATACTTTATATGTATATGTTTATAAATATTTACTTATGTTTACATTCAAGGGATAAACAAATAAAACCCATCAGTCCTAAACATATTTGAATATATTTCAAAGTAATTTTTTCTAATTCTGTGCTTCAGTCATAAAAATATATAAGAAATTTTATATTCATTTTAATAAGAAATTTTTCTGAATATAATAAGTGAGTCATTTATATTATTTTTCAACTTTTTGCTCTTTGAAAATCTTTCGTTTAAAGATTCAGAATTATCATTAGGAAAACGTAGGAAACTAACTAAATAACCCTTGTATTCAGTCTTCACTGACTCATAAAATAGAAAGGCCAGCTTAAAATAACTGCAATGGTATTTTGCCTAAAAGTTGAAAATGTTTAAATGAGTTTTGTGTGACAACACAAACTATGGCCTAATCTTAGATGTTTTCTTAACCATCTAATAATCTTTCTTTTTTATTTTGCTAAAATATATATTTCACATAGTAGAACACTCCAGAGAAAAGAACACAGAGAGATAAAGAAGTTCCAGAAAAGGGAAGAACAATACACATAGATATGAAACCCGGATGTGTGAGCACAGACAGAGGAGGAACAGCCAGATGTTCTCAGCTTGAGCTGCCAAAGGACTTGACCAATCCATTCAAGGTGCTGCCAGAGGGTTACTTATGAGGCTGGGCTAGAGAATCTATACAATTTTAAGAATACTCATTAGTATCTAGTTTTACTACTAGATAAATTTTGCTGTGATTATTCGATCAGGATGCTATTCTACAGCCACACTTTGTTTTTTTAATTCTATACTAAATGATAGTTCCAGGGAAATAAGTTCCGAGTTTTTAGATCATTTAACTGCACTCTGCTCAGCCTCTACAATGAGGGATACTCTACTGATGATTTAGCATAGGGGAAGTTTGCCCAGGACACAGATCTTAGCTAAACTCTTGAAAATATACAGTTGATAGAAAGTCCTTGTCTATAATATGCATTCAAGCAAGTCAACCCCTTCTACATCCTTCTGTGAGACTCATCTGTTTGGGTTCCAGTTAAGATGCTGCCAAATAATAATCACTTAGGTTTGCAGTGAACTTGTTCAAACAGCTCTCCGATGACCTTTATTTGAACCATGAACAATTAAGTAGGGCATCATTAAAAACTTTTGACAAATAGCAAAACTGAAATACAGAGTATGGCAGACTGGTGAGTCTGAGTGTTAGTGGTGTCCACAAAGCCTGGCTCTGCTCAGATGTCTGGGACATCCTCTCCCTGCAACTCAGCCAAGCAGAGGTCTTACATTCTGCCTGGTGACAACCCAAAGCTGCGGTCCTTACCCAACTACCTTACCCTTCTTAGCTAAGTGAGCTGAAACCTTTTGTTTCAATATACTTGTTTTAAAATTTTAATGCAATATAGGTAAGCAGTATGCAATGAGTGGTGAACATCTCCGGCCTCTTTTGGCCTTCCATAGTCTCATTCCTTGGTGGTAACCACTGCCAACAGGTTGGGTATGTATCCTTCTAGGCCTTTCGTCTATGTTCATATACAGGTTTTTACAGAAATGAGATAATTCTATACAGAGAGTTCTGGAACTTGCTTTTTCACACCTAAGTTGGAAACGGTAAGTGAACAGTATGTTTAATATAAGGAGTGATGAATCAAAGAGGAAAATACAATATGTTACTGTAAAAATGTATTTTAGATTTTAGAAGAAAAGGGATGCCTGGATGAGCCAGAAACAAGTCCT
>NW_006285795.1:157315-169600 GCF_000327345.1 Myotis davidii
GAGGCGCTGCTTAAAACAAAATCTAGAGGCACAGAAAAGAAGAATCAGGTGTAACTCATCAACATCAAGTGGCATATACCCTGACAAGCAGGCACTTGATAGGATCTACTTGCTTGGGCAGAATGCGTTCACTCCTAGCGGATCTGGACTCCCCTGAATAAGCCATAGGTTAGTGGGGGACAGGGGCAGAACAATCTTAGGAGCACCTGAGCTATGGAGAAGGTTCAGGATTACTGCTTTAGTCTGATAATGCCCAGGTCGACTCTGATCTATAAAACGAATTTTTGATCTTCCAAAGGAAACCTGGAATTTCCCCAACCTTCCTACGAGTTCAGTGGAAATGGAAGAACTACCTTTATTTTATTATTATTTTTTAAAATATATTTTTATTGATTTCAAAGAGAAGGGAGAGGGAGAAAGAGGTAGAAACATCAATGATAGGAGAGAATCATTGATCAGCTGCCTCCTACATGCCCCCCACTGGGGATCAATCCTGCAACCTGGGCATGTGCCCTGACTGGGAATCTAACTATGACCTCCTGATTCATAGATCGACGCTCAACCACTGAACCATGCTGGCTGGGCAATAAATTTTTATTGATTTTAGAGAAAGAGGAAGAGCGAGGGAGACAGAGAGGGGGAAAAGTTGATGTGAGAGAGAAACATTGGTTGGCCACACGGAGATTGAACCTGCAACTTGGGCAAGTTCCCTGGCCAGGAACAGAGCTGGCAACCTTTTGGTGCCTAGGACGATGCTTCAGTCAACTGAGCCACACCGACAGGGCAATAAGACTCCATTTCAATAGTGATACTCCTCAGGATGCAGCAGTGAAAGCCCATCTATTGCTTGAAGTTGCAAAGTTCTAACACCTCAAACAGAGGATCCGAACATTTCCCATGATGATCGTGGGTTATGTGTTCAATATATCAAAAAAAAAGAAAGGCCAAGTAACTTAGTTTTTATTTTTATTGAATTGTCTTTGTTCAGGTATTGTCATAGAAAATTTTAGGTTACTAGGAAGAAGGAAACTCACCTTCTGAAGCCCTTTAATGAAATGAAGTTACTAAGGAAATAACTAAATTACTAAGGATTTTAGTGCTGACATTCCCAGATTTAACATTCACTATTTTGTCTCAATGACTAACACGCCTTGCTCACTTTCCTATAATAACTTTAAAAACGGGGCTGTCAACTGTATTTACCAACCCTGTCATTTCTCAACATAATTATAGCAAACATCCTATATAGTTGTTTTTAACCTATATAAAAATACAGCTGAAAGAGTACTACCTTCTCTTCTTCCACCCACTATTTCTCCACCCAGGGGGTAGCCAGCAGAGATTGCCACTGTTTTTTCACATATAATAACTGTGTAATCTTTCTTAAACAACCTTAGCCTAATGTGATTCCATTTCAGTAATATTTTAAATGGCTATGGTAAAGCAATGAGCCCTCCTATAGATAAATGTCATGATGTTCCTAATAATTTTTAATAGAATTCTATATGTACAAATATTCAAGGGCAGAACCTTTCTTCTGAGATAGCAACTAATCTGACACATTTCATGATAACACAATACAAGAAAGAACAGAAATAAATAGCTCACCAAGATAAACTGTTATGAATGAAACCAGCATTAAGTGTAGTCAAAACCAATTTACTTCAGCCATTCATCAATTAGTTAAAGTTAAGAATCTTAAGACTTTCATCTAGGGAGTATAGTTTTTCACTTTCTAGGTGTAATAATAAGCATAGAAATTGAAAATACTATCAACCTTTAACTACTTGTGTTAGCAATAAAAAGAGATAATAAACTTTATAGTGACTAATCCACAGTATAAATGCTTGGTTAGGTGTAATTTGCTTGAGAGAGACACGTCCATTTGGATAAAGACTCTCATTTGCTTTCTTTTTAACACTTTAGGAATTCAGAAAAAAAAAGTAATCTGTAGTCAGTTGGAGCTAAGCAGTTGTAAAATGTCCTCATCTGAAACATTCCCTTTTGAGACCTATCCCACTTCCCCACACAGAAAATGGCATTTTTTAATGAGTCTATGCCTTTGATCAGATTGTCTCCTAAAGGAGCCGGAGCCAACAGGCGCTAAGTTATAAGCAAGATGATGCAACTTGATCCTAAAGCAAAGCACTGGGGGAGCATTTGAGATCTCGATCCCCGGCATATGTTATCAGTTTGGCTCAAAAAAAGCTCTTAAAACATTCTCTACCGGTTTGGATGTTTCTTACATTGACATTTACTTGGCGTAGTCAGCAGGACTCCAAAGAAACCTACCCAGGATCACCCCAGAGACCTGGACCTGGTGCCAGCTACAAGCAGGGGCCATTGTGCCCTACTGGCCCCCAGCTTCGTATTGGGTGAACTGGGGTGAGTTTCATTGGGATTTCAGGCCTCCGTGCTTTGAGTAGCAGACCATGACTTTATTTGGACTATTCTTAGAAAATCCTTGGGGTGAGATAACCAAGAGAAAGGGGAAAAAATGCGTTGTAGTTTTTAATTTTAGATTTTGAATCGTACACTTAGTCAGAATCCGAAGAAATATTTGCTGGTTAAATGAGAGACTGAAATCTCTTTAGCTCTGAAACAGAGAGAGAACATTTGCTTCCCCAACCAGAACAGCCAATGGGGTGACAACAGTTGTTTCAAACCCCATATCTGGAGTGGCAGACATGGGCATCAGGAGTTGTCTAGTGCAGTTATGCATAGTTGATTCCAGAGAAGCCAGTGGGAGCCCTGGGGAGAAGGGAAGGGCACCCTGGAATGGGCTCACCCCGAGAGAGGGGCCCATGCCTGGGAAGCAGCACAGTTCCATCACATCCGGTAAGCTCTGTGGCCCTTTCTCTACTATTCTTAGGAGACTAAGAATGTTTGTGGAGTTTCCTGAGAAAAATTTGCCCCTAGGGCACAAAGTAGTCCTATACAGAGATCCACAGCATTAGGCTCATCTAGAGATGTGCACATAAAGGCTGGTACTCCCTAGAAGTTCTTTTAGACTCCACAGATCTCAAAATTAACACGGGAAATAGACCCTCCCACTCCAACAAGGCCCACCACAGTCTCCCAGTAATATAAAGATGGCCAAGATGAGGATCCCTTGATACTTCTAAATTAACTTTTGTGCACACAATTAGAAAAAGGTAGCTATAAAAGTAACATTTCATTGGTTTCCAGAAGCTTCATAAAAGAGTGTTTAGAGAAATAGATCAACCTATTATGTCATTTAGATGTCAAAACAATTCTTTAAGGTGTTAAAAATGGCTGTCCTTATTTTAAAAGGGGAAGGTCAGTTAGAACTTGACTTGTCAAGGGCAGATATAAATCATAAAAAGCCTCTAAAACAAAATTTGAATCCAACTGTTCTCTGTGTGTGTCTATCTGGGTATGCATAGAGACGTATATTATAAATATGCAATAATTTTCTACCTCCAGATGGTATTGTCAAAATTGATTTAAAGGCAAGCACTAGTAAGGATTGAGCATTCTAAAATTCTCAGAAATATAGAAACTAACAATGCTTTTCAAGTTCCTGTGATCAAAGATTAATCCTTAGTAAATAAAAGCTAGCTTAAGTCGATGGTTTAGTAAAATAAATAAGTACATCGATAAATAAATAAAATTGCCGAAATCGGTTTGGCTCAGTGGATGGAGCGTCGGCCTGCGGACTCAGGGGTCCCTGGTTCGATTCCGGTCGGGGGCATGTACCTGGGTTGCGGGCACATCCCCAATGGGAGATGTGCAGGAGGCACCTGATCGATGTTTCTCTCTCATTGATGTTTCTGGCTCTCTATCTCTCTCCCTTCCTCTCTGTAGAAAATCAATAGAATATATTTTAAAAATAAATAAATAAATAAATAAAATAAATAAGAGAGAGCAAAGAGCTGTGCATTATTTATGCTAAGACCCCTCCACTCTACAGATGCCAGGTCTAGACACAATTAGCCCATTAAAGGGAGAGCTCTGTGGCTTCCTTTTAAGACAATAGGATATACACCGTGGTATCTGCATTGGTAAATAATAAACCCAACGTTAGAAGTGTTGTCTTCTCCTGACCTGGTGAGGCAAACCCAGCTGCTCAGGGACCCTGGTCTGCCGGAAAACACACAACACTACGCTTGCTATCAGTCAACACACATTGGCGCTTGGTGAGAACTGTAACCCTCTCTCTCCTTAGGCCATTTTCTGATTCTAGGTTTTGGAAGAATGGAGGACACATTAAAGCTTGTTTTTCATTTAAGTCATACCTGGTGAATATCTGAGTTCTCTCTTTCAAGATTTACTGGCTAGAGGAAAATAACTTACTTTTAGTTCCATCTCTAAAACTAGGTGGTTGTTAAGAAACTAAACCCAGATGATTTTTTATCTATGAACATGTCTCTCTGTATCAAGAAAAGGTATCTTGTATTAAATCCCCAAATAGTGACATCAGCAAATATTTTCCAGGAGAACAAAAGGGCTGTGCATCATGATGCTATCTTCCGTGGTTATAAATGCACTCCAAGTATTCAGACTTTTTCATAATTATTAGGAGGGCAAAAATGTGCTGTCACTTTTATAAAAAACTAGGATTTTGATTTTGGAGAAAAAGGAAGACAAAATGAGTTACAGTGGTCAGATATAAAGTTACAAAGCACAAAAAGCTTTGAAAATAGAACAATACAAGACTTTTTACATCAGTTACTGGTAATAAACTTACAGCCTGGAGCTGTTCTTTGCAAATATCTTTTCCCATTCGGTTGGGTGCCTTTTTGTTTTGTTGGGAGTTTCTTTTGCTGTGCAGAAGCTTTTTAAACTGATATGATCACATTCATTTATTTTTGCCTTTATTTCCCTTGTCTTTGGGGTCAAATTCATAATATCTTCTCTAGGATCAAGGTCCGTAAGTTAGTACCTATGTTTGCTATGTAATTTATTTTTTTTCAGGTCTTATATCTAGGTCTTTGATCCATTTTGAGTTAATTTTTGTCAATACAAAAATTAGTTTAGTTTCAATCTTTTGCAGGTGACTTTCCAATTTTCCCAGCAACATTTATTAAAGAGGCTTTCTTTTCTCCTTTGTGTATTTTTGGCTCCTTTGTCAAAAAAAATATTTGCAGCTATACATATGAGCTTATCTCTGGGCTCTCTGGTCAAACAAGGGGTATCTAAAATATATAAGGAACTCCTGTAATCCCATCAAACAAAAAGCCCAATTAAAAAATGAGCAGAGAACCTGAACAGACACTTCTCCCAAGAAGACATACAAATGAACAACAGATATACAAAAAGATGCTCAACTTCACTAGCTTTTAGGGAATGCAAATCAAAACTACAATGAGATACCACCTCACACCTGTCAGAATGGCTATTATCAGCAAGACAAGTAGTAACAAATGTTGGAGAGGCCATGGAGAAAAAGAAACCTTCATTCACTGCTGGTGGGAATGTACACTGGTATAGCCACAATGGAAACAATATGCTAGCTCCTCAAAATATTAACAATATAGTTACCATATGACTTTAGCAAGCCCTATTCTGGATATCTACCTGAAAATTTTGAAAACATTTATTGGCAAAGATATACTATTCACCCCTATGGTCATTGCAGCATTATTTATGGTGGCCAAGACAAGGAAACAACCGAAGTGTCATTCGATAGTGTCACTGGATAAAGCAGATGTGGTACATCTATACAATGGACCACTACTTCGCTGTAAGAAAAGATGAAATACTGCCATTTGCCAACAACATGGTTGGACCTTAAGAATATCGTGTTAAGTGAAATAAGTCAAACAGAAAAAGGTAAGAACCATATCATTTCACTCATATGTGGGATATAAAATTCAAAGCAACAAATGAACAAACAAGAAAAACAAACAATAACTCATAGACACAGACAACAGTATGGTGATTATCGGAGGGAAGGGAGGTGGGGCAATTGTAAAGGATAAAGGGGGTCAAATATATGGTGATAAAAGATTATTTGACTTTGGGTGGTGGGTATACAGATCATATATCATAGAAATGTACACTTAAAACCTACATAATCTTACTAACCAATGTCACCCCAATAAATATCATTATAAAATAAACTTACAACCAACTGATAGTACATATAAAAACAGACATGAAAAATTTATCTTTTATATCAGTACATATGTATTACTTTCTGTCTAAAACCAACTTTCGGTAAAAATAAGTGTAAATGACTTGTATCTTTAAAGAATATAACATGATGCCAAAAAATGGTTTAGGAGAAACATTATGGCTTTTTTTATTATAATCAAATTAATTTAGAGGAATACCTTAAATAACTCATTAAAAGTAACAATATTCTCAGGTCAGAAATATATTTGAATAATCAAGAAATATATTTGAATAGTCAAGACTTTCAAATGTTTCAAAAGTAAAAAAAACATTTTAGCAGTTATTTTCTACAAATTTTTTATCTCTTCCTTTGGATTTATCTTGGTATTTACTCTTGTTTGATGATTGTTTTATTATTAATAAGTTTTAGCCTTAGCCTTGGTATTATTTTAATATGGTAAGACTAAGAGAAAATATTTTTCCTCTTATGCTTAAACACTTTACTTAAAAATCTTACTTTAAATACAATTTAAAGGTACTTAAAAGTTACCTTATCTTTTACTCAAAATAACCTCTCTTAAAATCATTGTTTTATGAGTTATGTATATAATAGAGAAGAAAGAATTGGTCCAGGGCCTGGAATCGAATCCAGAGAAAGTAAGACACAAATTTATTCAAATAGAATATAACATGTACAATTTTAATAAAAAAGTGAAATTGGCCCTGACCGGTTTGGCTCACTGGATAGAGCATCCGCCTGCGGACTGCAGGGTCCTGGGTTCGATTCCAGTCAAGGGCATGTACCTTGGTTGAGGGCGCATCCCCAGTAGGGGGTGTTCAGGAGGCGGCTGATGGATGTTCCTCTCTCATCGATGTTTCTAACTCTCTATCCCTCTCCCTTCCTCTCTGTGAAAAACCAATAAAATATATTTAAAAAAATAAATAAATAAAAAGTGAAATTATTTAGGAGAAACCAATGAATCACCCATTTTTTAATATTAGTTATTCATGTCTATCATTTTTATTCACATAACCATTACCTCAAGTAGTATTTATTTATCATATATCCTTCCAAAACCCTAATCAAGACCCTGTTGTTTGGGGTTATGTAAAAAATTAAGTAATCAGAAAACTATAAATTAAAAATGGGATTGTAATTTTTGTCAATAAAATTTTCTGAAATTAATTGGATTACCTCTATTAATATTATAAAGATTTAGGCACTTTGAAATAATAATCCTTTTTATTAAAGTTCAATATTCTGAAAAAATTGCTTAAGTAACTACTAATTGCTTAAGTTTGGGGATGTTTACTTTCTTGGGTATGTAATAGCAAAACATTAAAAAAAGAAAGAATTGCAATTAAATAATTAAGTGGTGTAGAATTATGGATAATTTTTGCTTTTATATATTCCTCAGGATTTGAAATGTTAAAGTTAAAAAACTGGTATTTCTTAGGTATACGGTCATAATTAAAAATGGGTAAATTAAGGGCGGGTCCTTCCATATAATGTCATACAAATCTATCTCATACTTATATGCCAGTAATTCACAGTATAGGTAAGCCTTAATTTGCTCATTTTTTCCTGCTCTGATGAATATCTTGATTATTTTCCAAGTTCTCATTTAACTTATTTCATTGAAGAGGTCATACAAATGGCTAATAGAAATAAAATCTTAACTTCAGTGGTAATTAAACAAAACAACATAAAGCAAATACCACTTTTAAAGCTATCAAATTAGTAAAGATTTAAAAATGACAATCACAGGGGACCCTTTCCCCCTCCCCAAGTGGGAGTCTGTACTTGTTCTTCAATAAATCTCCACCTTTGCTATACTAAAAAAAAAAAAAAAAAAAAAAAAAAAAATGACAATCACCAATCCTGGCTAGCATTCAGTGGCTTAGTCTGGAAAAGATGCTATGTGTATCAAGAATTTTGAAGGAAAGCATTTAATTTTTTTGCCATATCAAATATCCTTTAATAACCAAATGATAAAATTACAAATAAAGACATATCAATCTGTCTATTCATCTAGTGTTGTTTCTACAGTAGCTTAAATATAAAAAAAATAATGAATGGTTAAAAATAAAACATGATGATCAACAAGAATTATCACTGTAATGAGTAAATGCTCAAAAAATAATTTCCAGCATATTGGATGCATAACTCTATATATAAAATATACAAACATAATATAATAAAAACTGGCCTAAAAAGAAAATACAATTTTTTTAGTGGATAAGCCTGGAAGTACTTAAGAGTAATTTTTATATTCTTCTTTGTGCTTTAAACATATTTTCTAAATTTTGTACAACAAATATTTACTACTTTTAAAGAAAGAGTAAGAAAATATAAAATGCACGCTTATCTATACAACCCATGGTGCTGTTGCCCTTCACCTACAAAATAAAGTTCAAATTGGCTATACTCATGTTAAAGCCCTTTCAATCTGATTCCATTTTATCCATCCAATTTTATTCTTTTTTTCCCTTTTTATTGAATTTATTGGGTTGACATTTGTTAATGAAATTATATAGGTTTCAGGTGTGTAACTCAATAACACATCATCTGTATAATGTATTGTACGTTTACCACCCCAAGTCATCTCCTTCCATCAACTTGTCCCCTCTTTGCCCTCCTCTACCTCCCCCTATCCCCTTTCCCCTGGTAATTGCTATGCTATTGTCTGTGTCTATGAGTTTGGGGTATTTTTTATTAATCACTTCACCTTTTCACCCAGCTCCCCAACCCCTCTCCACTCCTCTACCACTCAACACTGTCTCAGATGGTCGCCAGGCATGTCATGGCCCATCTAGATGCCGCCCATCAGGCCTGGAGCTTCTCTGCCCTAGGGTTTCTGAGCATGATGTCTGGTTGTAACCATGTAAAGGCACCTTCAGATATTCATGATGCTCTAAGCCAAGGTTGGCAATTCTAAAAAATCATTTTGGACCTGATTCCAATGAGTGCAGCACAGTAACTCAGAAGGAAAACCCCTCTGAGAGCAAAAATCCCATTAGTATTTGTTAAATGAATAAAAAAATCACTACTGTCCTCATAGCAATAGCAGTAACATTTCTTGAGAGCTTTCTGTTTATAAGAAGGCACTGTTCAAAATTCATTTATCTTAATGTCCAGAATACTCCTCCATTTCAAATATGAAAAAAAAAGAGCCTCAGGTAGTTTATGCATATTTCCCAGGGAGATAAAGCCACTGTAGAACTGGGATTCAAATCCAGCTCTATTTGATGCCAATATCTCCACACTAACAAATTTGCTTATGGGAAATCCACTAGAAATCATTTTGCATATAACATTTGTATTAGTTAATCTAAATGAATATCCATGTAGCTAAGTTAAAAAAGATAACCTGACTACAAACTTTCCTATTACATATAAAAATAGATAAAAAGCCAATAAAATTTTCTTCTGAAACTCATTATACGTTAATATGTTTACCTGTATAGGACCAGCCAATCTCTTCAACAAGTTTTCTCTGTTGTCTATAGTATCCATAAGCCCAATCTATAATCAAGAAAAAAAACAATTAATGTATAGAAAAACATGAATAAATTTAAAATAAAGGTAAGATGGTCAAATTATCCATGCCATGAATGGTTCCTGATTACCCTTACCACGTCACTTTCCCAATGTTTCCTCCCAACCCCAATCACTACCATTATAGATTCCATTATTGCTCTTTTTGTAGACTGTGTACATTTTAGGTGGCAATTTAAAGAAGGCTGAAGTTCAGGCAGGGACAAAACGTACATTCAGGGTAAAGCAGGAGCAATTTAGAGGGGTTTACCCCAAAGAGAGATGGGTGTCAGGCAGTTCAACTTTTCCTATCTTCAAATTTTTCTTCCCATTCCCTAAGTCTAATGCTTAAAATCCTATTGATTATTAGTAATACTTTTGGGTTTATAAAAACAGAGGTTTTATCTGTAAATGCTTCTGGGAGACCCAGAGGTTATCATGCTTTGAAAGTTTGCTTCTTTTACAATACAAAGTTAAATGAGGTGCCTTGAGGAAGTGGGAATGTAAATGTGTGTGTGTTGGCTGGGAGTAAGGTTATGTTAGAGAGTGTAGGTAAATCTGTCCCTTGGAGAAACAGAAATGCCTGAGTTAAGTAGCACAATGGGAAGCTTAGGGCATCATCAAAGCTTAGAGATGCCTCATGACTAGAAAGAAAGGCTCTAGATTTAGAACATGAGGTAAATGTGTGTGTGTTGGCTGGGAGAAAGGTTATGTTAAAGAGTGTAGGTAAATCTGTCCCTTGGAGAACAGAGATGCCTGAGTTGGGCAGCACAATGGGAAGCTTAGGGCATCCTCAAAGCTTAGAGATGCCTCACGACTAGAAAGAAAGGCTCTAGATTTAGAACATGGGGAAGGAGGTATAGAAAGGAAAGTGGGTAGAAGCCTGTGATATTGTGATTTATAGTGAGAAATATATACTTGGTCTCCATCACTGTTTCTGGCATAGAGCTCCTAAAACCTTGGAATTTCTTAATTGTAGGGAGCCATACACATGTGTCTTTTTTAGATTAATGAGGACACTCACCAACCAATGGTCCTGGGAACCACCTGATGATTAGAGGGTTGGAACTCTCAGTCCCTTTCTCACCCACCCTCTGCGGAGTGGTGAGGAGCAGGAGGATGAACCAACTGCCAGTAGTCAGTGTTTTAACCAACCAATCCCATGTAATGAAACCTCCATAAAAACTCAAAGAGGGTTTGGAAAACTTCCCAGTTGGAGACACTCCTGGTTGGTGAACATGTGGAGACTTGGGGACAGAGGCACACCTGGAGAGGGCATGGAAATTCTGAGACCTTTCCCCATACCTGTCCTAAGCTTCTCTTCCATCTGGCGGTCCATGGGTTATATTCTTTCATAATAATCTGGTGATCTAGTAAGTAAAATGTTTTTCTAGGTTCTGTGAGCCACTCTAGCAAATTAATGCAACCGGAGGAGGGGGTCATTGGAACTCTAAACCTCAGCCAGTTGGTCAGAAGCACAGGTGAAAATATGGATTTGGCGACTGGTGTCTGAAGAGGCAGGGACAATCTTGTAGGACTAAGCCTGTACGATCTGCTGCTCTCCCATGTAGATAGTGTCAGAATTGAGTAAAATCGTAGGACACCCAGTTGGTGTCCAAGAATTGTTGGTGTGGGAACCCCCCTGGCCCCACAAGTAGAAATTGGTTCCAGAACCTTTTAAAATCAGTCTCACTCTGCAAAATTCAAAATTTTGCCTGGGGTCATGCCTGCACCCAGAAAATGGGGGTGTTTGGATGGATCCTGCTCCTCCTTGTGCCATTGTCCCTGACACCCAGACTGCACTATCACTAGTACTCTGTGGGTCAAATAAATCCTTTCAAATAAATCAGGTTCCAAACCCCAATCAGTGTTGATAAAACTGTTTCTGTAGAAATGGCTACAAATAGTTTATAAGAGAATTTATAGAATGTTATTCAGAAATTGAGGAGTTGTCAATAAAGCCTTCATTGGAATGCAAGGATTTATTTATATTGTACCATACCACACCATTCCATATTATTCCATACCATACCATTCCATATTATTCCATACCATACCATTCCATATTATTCCATACCATACCATTCCATATTATTCCATACCATTCCATATTATTCCATACCATACCATTCCATATTATTCCATACCATTCCATATTATTCCATACCATACCATTCCATATTATTCCATACCATTCCATATTATTCCATACCATACCATTCCATATTATTCCATACCATTCCATATTATTCCATACCATACCATTCCATATTATTCCATACCATTCCATATTATTCCATACCATACCATTCCATATTATTCCATACCATTCCATATTATTCCATACCATACCATTCCATATTATTCCATACCATTCCATATTATTCCATACCATACCATTCCATATTATTCCATACCATTCCATATTATTCCATACCATACCATTCCATATTATTCCATACCATTCCATATTATTCTATACCATACCATACCATTCCATATTATTCCATTCCATACCACATCATACCATACCATACCATTCCATACCATTCCATACCATTCCATATCATACCATTCCATTCCATTGCATTCCATTCCATATCATATTATTCCATTCCATTCCATATCATATTATTCCATTCCATTCCATTCCAGTCCATTCCACC
>NW_006285795.1:169624-177208 GCF_000327345.1 Myotis davidii
TTGTAAACTATTTTATAAAACTGAAAAGCAGGCCAGCTATGAGAAATACACATTATGAATCCATAGAATAATAAAAATATACTTTGGAGAAATAAGGGTTTTGTTTTTATTTAAAATTTTTTATGACCATAGATACTAGAAAATATTCCATTGGCCATGTAGTACATTTCAACACTTATTTGTTTTTATAACAGCTTTATTAAAATTAATTCACATATCATACAATTCACCCATTAAAGTGTGCAATTTAATAGCTTTGTGTATATTCACAGAGTTGTACATTCACAGTACAATTTTAAAACATCTTCATTACTTTCCCTCAAAAAACATATAGCTGCCATTCCAAACCCGACACCCAAAAGCCTCAGATTCAGGCAACCACTAATCATACTTTGTCGCTATAGATTTGGTATTCTAGACATTTCCTATGAATAGAATCACACAATCTATGGCCTTTTGTGACTGGCTTCTTTAATTTAGCATAATTAGTATTTCCAAAGTTCATCCATGTTGTAGCATGGATCGTTACTTCATTCCTTTTCATTGCCTTAAAATTACTCATTGTATGGTGGCCAAAATGGTCTTAAAGTTCCTCTCAGCTTGAATAAACTTTGGACTGGCTTCTTCTTGACTCTAGGCCCCTGACCTACCTTTTCTTAGAGTTTAGAAAACTCATGTGGGCCAAAACCGGTTTGGCTCAGTGGATAGAGCGTCGACCTGCGGACTGAAAGGTCCCAGGTTCGATTCCGGTCAAGGGCATGTACCTGGGTTGCGGGCACATCCCCAGTGGGGGATGTGCAGGAGGCAACTGATCGATGTCTCTCTCTCATCAATGTTTCTAACTCTCTATCTCTCTCCCTTCCTCTCCAAGTTGCAAAAACTACCCCTTTGTCATAAAGTTATGCACTTATTTTTCCTTTGAATAAAGCCAATTGGCAAACACAAATAGTTTATGATTTTCCCCTTAATGTCCTGCAGTGCTTTTCCACTGGGGCTCATTCCAACTTTACCCCCTCTACTTGAATGGAGTTGAATTCAGACTTAATTACGGCTTCTTTCCCAATTGCAATAACTTTGAATAAAGTCGTCCTTGCTGTTTAACCTTGTCTGGTACAATTTTTGTTTTGACAATGGATGTATCACATTTTATTTATCCATTCATCAACCGATGAATAGTTAGGTTGTTTCTTTTGGGGGGGGCTATTATGAATAGAATTGATATTAACATGTATGCATGTATTTGTTTTTCTACTTAAAAATTAAATATTAGGTTCCTACTTCATTTATCAAATAGTTATCCCATAGTATGGTGGTCATTTATGGTTAAAGTGTTTCTTCATGATCATCAAGGAATATATCCAATTAAATGTTAGAAAACGTCTCAAAGGTCATTTGACTCAGACATCAACAGTCTACAAAAAAAAAAATAATAATTCCTGCCCTGGCTGGTTTGGCTCAGTGGATAGAGCATCAGCCTGCGGACTGAAAGGTCCTGGGTTGCATTCAGGTCAAGGGCATATGCCTGGATTGTGGGCTCGATCCCAATGGGGAGCATGCAGGAGGCAGCTGATCAATGATTCTTTCTCATCATTGATGTTTCTCTCTCTCTCCCCTCTCCCTTCCTCTCTGAAATCAATAAAAATATATTTTAAAAATATTCTTATTTTAGAGTAAGGTAATTTATGCCAAAAAAGTATAAGTGGTGTGTAAAGGTAGTGACGGAAATGAACACAATGAGCATGGCTCCTGCCTCCTACTCCCCTGAGCCTTCCCCAATATCAGTGATACCTAACAACCCTGAGCTATTTGTTACTATCCAAAGGTATGTTGCCTGATCAGGAACCACTACAGCATGTATACCTTCAAGAGAAACAAAATAAAACAAAACGATACAGAAATTATTTAGATATATAAATGACTGAGAATTGACTGTATACCTGATTTGAACTGGCTATCAATTGTAATTTTCCTCTCAAACTTTGCACTGACCACAGGGAACAGGTTTTTCATCCTATTATATATTATAAATATAAATATTTTTAAATGTAAGACTTTCTGTCCTCTAATGCATTTTGATGATTTCCGATCAAAGACCATACAAAACCTACATTTAGCAAGTATTACATTGAAATAAATAAAACAGTAAATTCTTGTTTAAATGATTCAGTCTAAAAGATGACAGCAAATAGCAAATTTTAGCTTTCCTTGTAGGGCTCAAACAATGAGCACTTGTCCTTGGTTTTTAATTGCTTACATTAAGAAATGAAACAGAGGGCGGAATCTCAGAGGGAAGTAGAGGGGGTAGATGAGTGGAAGGTAATCAACCTAGAACCCTGTATGCATATATGCATGGCCCATGGACACAGACAATGGGACAGTGAGGGCCTGGGGTGGAGGGTGGAGACGGGCTGGAGGAGGTCAATGGGGGGAAAAAGGGGACATGTGTAACACTTTCAACAATAAAAAATTATTATTAAAAAAAAAACTTTTTTTTTTCAATGCAAGATTCCCAGGTGTTGGTTGCTCCTTCAGTTCCTTTCCGTATTGTTCTCTTGTTACTTCAAATAATCCCGTATACATTCATATGCTAATTGCATAGTCCTTGAGTGTGAGAGAGTATCTCCTTAGAGGTCTGATAGATAAGTTGTGATAGCTCCAATGAACAAGAAAAAAAGAAGCTGGGGTCACTGTTTTTCCTGCATTACATGCTTTGAAAATCAGCATATAAAACAGAATCTATCAAAGTAAACATTTTTAAACCAATTAAAATAACAAAATAGACTTCTGTTTCTGTTTCTGTGGATTTTAGTTTCTTTAGTTTTATATATTTTTATTTTTATTTAAATGTATTTGCCAGGTCTGTTTTGGTGTGTTCTGTAGTGTTAAAACTAAGAAATAAATTTTAGAAATGAATTGTACACATAATACACAAGAAAATATACATTAGAAAATATTTTTTAAGGCTACTCTAAAGTTTGTCCTAAAATATTCTTCATGAAATGGTTTTATAACCTGCTACAAAAAAAAAAACAGCGAGAAATTTGCTTTATTTTATTTCAGTAACCTTAAAAGTATTTGTTGCAACATATTCGATCTTATACCTACCTTGAGCACGTAGATATATGCAAGTATGAATATGTATGTGTGTATATATATATATTCAAAGAACACAAAAAATATGTGTATAAAAGATATAGGTAAAATTAGCATTTTTGCTCAAGTTTTTACAACAAAATCAGAGTGCTCACTTCCTATTAAAATATTATATTTCGAATTACAAAAATGCCTCTGATTTTGCCCTTTACTTAAAAATAGTCTCTGCTTCTTGCTGATTATCATGTATTCTACTTTATTGCCTGTATCCAAGTACATAACCTAGCAACAGTGCTCTGACAAAACGCACACACACTCTTTAATGCTATAAAGTGGCCAAATATTATGATAAGGAGAACTTCAGTGGTTTTTAGAAAAAGAAAAAAAAAGCTTTTGGTGGAAAATAACTACAGATATAAGTTTAGGTCTAGGATTCTAAAGCTAAATTTCTCTAATGGACTTTGCCAAAGTAGATGATACTAACAAATTTCACAGCCTTTAAAAGAAAATCACGAAGGAACTTCAGAGGAGGGACAAAGGAAGTCAGTTGATGGCAGAAATCTGGAAAGGCGGAGGAGAAATACATCAGAGATGACTCTTTAAAGCCCTTGATTAAGATTGACAACAAGACTGGGAGACAGGGACTGACAGGTTCAAGTAGAGGAAAGGCATGCGCACCAATCAGTGGCAAATGCTGAAACCAAAGGTTTAATAGGCCAGTTGGGTCCTCATGTAGGGTCTGCATAGGTCACTAGGAACTTATTCTTGGTGACAGCTCACCATGATACAAAAGTCACATCAATTTCCATACTTTTTGTTTTCATCCAACTCTCTCCTCTTATCTACATTTCTTTTAAAAACAGGAAGGAAATAGTCTGCTGAGTTAACTGGAAAGTATAAATATATTTCATATACTGTGTATATTTTAAAGGGAAATATTACAGAAGAGTATGTAGCCTGGCTGGTGTGGCTCAGTGGTTGACCATCCACCCATGAACCAGGAGGTCACCAGTTCGACTCCCGGTCAGGGACCAAGCCAAGGTTTAGGGCTCAGTCCACAGTAGGGGGTGTGCAGGAGGCAGCCAATTAATGTTTCTCTCTCATCGATGCTTCTATCTCTCTATGCCTCTCCCTTCCTCTCTCT
The DNA here is from genome assembly GCF_000327345.1 of Myotis davidii. Taxonomy (NCBI): domain Eukaryota; kingdom Metazoa; phylum Chordata; class Mammalia; order Chiroptera; family Vespertilionidae; genus Myotis; species Myotis davidii. The sequence goes on from NW_006285795.1 coordinate 173,862, forward strand.
ATAAAATCAATAAAAAGCATATTTAGTAAAAAAAAAATAAGATTGTGTAATAATGCAATAAATATTTCTAATTGAAGTGAAAGAGGTTGGGGGTGGGTGGGTAAAGAAATTTAGGTGGCTGGTATCTGCTCAAAGAGGGACCTGGAAAACGTGAAGACAGTTTAGTGTCATTGGAGCAATTACCACCCACTAAATAATGTGGCAGTCAGACACCCATAAGACTGAAGTGGCAGGGATAAAAAAGGGTGATCGCTACAGCAGTCATTAACCATCTATTACTAGAAACAAAATAATAGAACTTCCCTCTCAGAAAAGAAAAAAAAATCAGAAATATGAGTTCCTTTAAGAAGAGAATTAGCAGTTGATTAAAGAACACCTGTGAACACATCACCTAGCTTTGAAAGGCCTTTATTTCGTCAGTATTCTATTATAATACCTTTGTTTGATAAGAAAGCTGAGTTTATGATCCAAGTGATCTAAACCAAAACCCTGATTAGATAACTAAGGCAAACTTTCCAAGTAAAATTAAATCTGCCCATGATATAGTAGAGACTCTATATATCATACATGGCAGATTTTCTCTGGATTTTCCTGTCATTCAATATTACTGTCAAATTGTGTCATCATATAGCCTTTACCAATGTGGATTATAAACTTTTATCCAGTATATGTGCAAAGACATTTGTGAAACATAATTTAGCTAAGTATGATGATTCAGGTAGTAGGCTTGTTTAGGATACTGTTACAGTTCAAACATAATACTTCCTGTTTATTCTTCAAATATACTAAAACCCCCTAAGAAAGTACTCCTCTTAAAAATTATATATTTATATATAAATTTCCCCCTAAATCATTTGTTTCCCAATTTCAGCTACTATTCAGTGTTAGTAAGAAGAATTCCATTGGTTTTCTCTTCTCTGTAAAGATTTAAAAATTAAAGTACTGCTTACAGCCTTGAAACTTAAATTTACAACGTAATGCCAAATAAGAGGGTACTTAATTCATATTGATAACAACAAGGAATTCTGAAAAGAGATGAATTACTAAAGTCCAGATGACCTCTTCATTTAAAGATAAGGTTAAAAAGATGAAAAAGTATATTCTTGAGACACTATACTGAAAGTGGGAAAATTATCCAGAGAGATGGAAAAATTAAATATCCTACATAATCCTATATAATAAAAGCATAAAATGCTTAGTATCTGTTCTGCCGGTCGGCCATTCAACCAATCAAAGCATAATATGCTAATGATATGCTAAGGTGGCTCAACCGCTTGCTATATGTGCACTGACCACTAGGGGGCAGACAGTTGACCAATTGACCAGTCACTATGACGTGCACTGACCATCAGGGGGCAGATGCTTTGACCAGTAGGTTAGCTTGCTGCTGGGGTCCAGCCAATCGGGACTGAGTAAGACAGGCCAGACACGCCCTAGAGCCCTCCCAGCCCGACTGACCAATCTCCTGCATCCCTCCCCGGCCCTGATCTTGCACTGGTGGGGTCCCTCAATCGAGCCTGAGGGACTCCACTGCCCCCAAGTGTATGAATTTCATGCACTGGGCCTCTAGTAATAGATATAACAGATAATTAAATAAGAGCACAAAGGGAGCTATTTCTTCCATATGCTTATTTTGATAGATATCTAATTAAATACACATTTCTCATAGGACTAAGGACAGACTTGGAGGTGAGCAATTAGACATTACTGTTCCCTAGACACTGAGTACAGTGTGTGCCTCCCTAAAAAGGATTTGTATGTTGGCAATTTATCTACCAAAGCTACTGAAAACTTTTCAATGAAAGCTCAAAATATTCACAAGCTTTTCTTGAAAAAATAACCAGTGTATTTTCTTATACTCCTTAGATGTGTGAGTTTAACCTAATGTGATTTATTTGTATCCTTAAAGCTGAGGCCTTTTCTGTCAAAAACATATGAATAATTTTAATCTGTATTACATGAGCAATAACACATGCCTGTTCCAGAGAAGTTAGAAAAATAAAGATAAGAAAAATAATTTTAAAAATCACTTATAATCCCATCTCTTACAGACAGCCAGTATAATTTTGTGCATGTTATACTACGTCTATGTAATGAATTTCTAATTTATGTAAATTGAATTACACTACTTCATTATTTGGTGACTTGTTTTTCTACATAATAATAAATCATTGATATATTCTCAGTTATTATAGCCTCATAACAGTTCAGTTAAAACATTTTCTACATTCTGAATATTAAAATGAAAAGTTGATTTAACTTTGGAAAATTTTATTCCTTGGACTTAAATTATATGGGTGATGAAAGTTTCCACTAAGCTAGTTTGAGCTTTATGTATAAAATAAAGTCTGAAGGAGAGTAAGCAACACTTTTTATTTTCCCTGTCAACTGTGTTCTACCACACCAAGGAAACACTAAAATGGCACAAACTCATTGCTATTGTACAGGGCTACAATTATCACAACTACCTAGGTTTATGACAACAACTAACAGTGAAATTATTCCACTATAAGAGAAAAACACAATTGTTGATGAAATAATGGTGATGGGATAAAAGATAGAAATAACAACATGTGTGAAAATAGTTGTTAGAAGGAGCTAAAATAATACTAAAAGTGGGAAGAGAATCATATCTGTAGAAGAAAAAGCATATGAATGTGAATAGAAAACACGGAATTCACCAATATCCTATCCAATAAAAGACAAAAAGGGTAATTGACCGTACCTTCACTACACTTCCCATTGGCTAATCAGGGTGATATGCAAATTAACTGCCAGGAAAGATGGCGGTTAACCACCAACAAAGATGGCGGTTAATTTGCATACATAGGCACAATTATGGGAGGCAAAAGGGGAAGGACAGAAGAACAGTGATCAGAAACCCAGACAGCAGGCAAGATCCTGCCCCCTGGTCCTGGGTCGGAGAACTGGGCCGCCTTTGCCTGCCCCCCAGCTGGTGATTGCCATTGGAAAGCTGGGCCGCAGGCGATCGGAAGGAGAGAGAGCCGCATCACAATCGGAGAGCCCGGGCGCAGGCAAGGCGGCACCCCGGCACCCCAGCACCTGAAATGCAAAGGTCGGGGATGAAATGACTTTTCCCAACCACATCTGCTAATATCCTGGGGAAGGCATCACTGAAGAGTTCACAACAACTGTCTTACTTGGCAAGGAAGAAAAAAGTTGGCAACAGAAACAATCCCTTACATCACAGTTAAGGTCCCCCTGAGTAAAAAAGAATATTTCCAACGTAAAGGAGGGAGCAGGCAAAAATAATAGGTTCTCATGACTTCCACTGAAGTTTGAGCATATGACAGAGTCAAAACGAACATACAAATTAAAACCAACAC
>NW_006285795.1:178699-184282 GCF_000327345.1 Myotis davidii
ATGGCCAGGTGTGGGCAATCAGGCTGACAGAGGAGGGCAGTTGGAGGAAATCTGGCCAGCAGGAGAGCAGTTAGGTGTCAATAAGGCCGGCAGGGGAGTGGTTAGGGGGCAATCAGGCTGCAGGCAGAAGCGGTTAGGGGCAGGCAGGCAGGCAGGCAGGTGAGCAGTTAGGAACCAGCAGTCTCGGATTGCAAGAGGTATGTCCGACTACTGGTTTAGGCCTGATCCCTGTAAACTGGCAGTAGGACATCCTTCGAGGGGTCCCAGATTGGAGAGGGTGCAGGCCAGGCTGAGGGACACACCCTCCCCCATGCACAAAGTTCGTGCACCGGGCCACTAGTACAAAAATAATGTACTATTACATTTGTGTTATGCATTAATATACTATTATTCTATTACATACAATTATAGTGATATCTCAATGATAGTGTGTTAATATTCAGTGGTCTAAATAATGTTTCTGCTGTTCAGTCTTATGCCCATGTGAAGTCAGATGTAGAGCAAGAACGTCTGTGTCCCTCCATGGTTAGGATCACTCAGGAAGTTCTGGACAACTGGCACACCAAAATTCCCAAGGATACAAAGGGATTCCGTTTACATTTACTGTGAAAAGCATAAAATATGAAGATGTTTTATAAATAAAGATATGACCTGTTATTAACATAAAATAAAATGTAAATAAATAAGGAGAACTATGACATCCTTAAGTAGAAGCACAGGATTTGGGGAAGATATCAGTTCTTTCCATGTCAATAAATAGGTCAGATCTCAATGGAGTGTTTTTAATCAGCAAAGCTATTCTAAAGTTCAGTAAAAATTAAATGAAAAATAATCATAACACAGTTAAGAAAAAGAGTGAAATAAGGGGGCTTGGTTAAGCAAGCACTAAAAGATAAACTGATAGGCATATCAATATAACAAAGCATAGAGCAACAAAATTGGACCTAGGATAGATACCAGTTTAATCCATGATAAACAGTCAAATAAGGAAAGTATGAAAGTTCAACCAATTTGGGGAACACTGATTATTTGGAAAAAGCAGTTTAGTCACACTTTACACAACTATAATAATAAAAGCATAATATGCTAATTAGTCTGGACAGCAGAACGACTTTCCAGACGTCATTTCAGACATCCTTCTATAGACAAAGCTGTTGCCACAGGGGCTGAGGCAGAGGTGGTTAGGAGTGATCAGGCAGGCAGGTGAGCAGTTAGGGGCAATCAGGCAGGCAGGCAGAGTGCTTAGGGGTGATCAGGCAGATAGGCGAGTGGTTAGCGGCAATCAGGCAGGCAGGCAGGTGAGCAGTTAGGAGCCAGCAGTCCTGGATTGTGAGAGGGATGTCCGACTGCCAGTTTAGACATGATCCCTGTGGGATCCCTGGGGGATCGGGCCTAAACCGGCAGTCAGACATCCCCTGAGGGGCCCTGGATTACGAGAGGGTGCAGGCCAAGCTGAGGGAACCCCTCCCCTGCACAAATTTTGTGCACGGGGCCTCTAGTATCAAATAAAATCCAAGTCGTCCTGGCCAGGTAGCTTAGTTGTTTGGAGCATCATCTTGTACACCAAAAGGTTGTGGGTTAGATTCCCAGTCAGGACACATGCCTAGATTGTGGGTTTGACCCACTGTCCAGGTCTGTACAGGAGGCAACTGATTGATGTTTCTCTTTCTCTTTCTTTCTCCCTTTCTCTCTCTAGAATCCATGGCAATCTATCCTTGGGTGAGGATTAAAAATAAATAAATAACAATAATAAAATCCAAGTGGATTAAGGATTGATTAAAAAAGAATTCACAAAAACTATAAGAAAAAAATATAAGTAAAGATTTAATCTATTATAAGATGGGGAAGACCTTTGTATACACAAACAAAAGATATAATAAAAATATTTATAGTATTGACTCCATAACATTCAAAACTTGTAAGAAAAATGCTTAGTAAAATGCAAATTACAAATGTTAAACTATTGGTAACTGCTAAAATGCACTCAACAAATGTGACAATATGTTCCAAACATATAAATGCTTACAAATCAATAAAGGCAAATATATGAACAGACAAGTTTCTAAAATGAAAATATAATTAATAAACCTAGAGAGAACTGTTAGACTTTACTGGGTATCAAAGAAACAAAAATTAAAATAATACTAAGATAGCATTTCTGTCAAAGGTTTATTATTATTATTATTATTTTAAATATTCAGTGACACCCAAATTATCTTGAGATGTTTCTTAATATACAGGTGGAAGTATGAACAAGTATAAATTTTCTGAAAAGTAAGCTGGCAAGCGTCATCAAGATTCTTAAGAATCTTCATATCCTTTGAGACAGTAATTCTATTTCAAGGAGAATATTTTAAAAGATTAACAGAGGTAAGAACAAAGTCCCATGTTCCACGATGCTCAAAACATTGAAAGTAACAGTGACCAGTTGGAAAATAAGTTAATGTACAGTAAGGGAGGGGAAGTTTAAAGAAATGATGTAATGTTCATAATATGAAATAATGTATTTATTGATTTGGAGAAATGCACACAATATAAAACCTTATCAACACTTACGGTAAAAAATTTTATAACATTACATATATCCAGAAATGTAAGTTTCTATGTGTGGCCACATTGGGAGCGATTTTTATTTTTTAATATGTTTTTAAGTTTTCCATGTATTTTATGTTTGTATTAGTTAAATATTAAAAAATGTAAAATGTATATGCATCTCTGAAACAGTATCTCTAATTCTAAAGCCAAATAGAGACAAATTTATGTTTTATTTATTTTTAATATATTTTTATTGATTTCAGAGAGAAAGGGAGAATGAGAGAGAGAAACATCAATGATGAGAATCATTGATTGGCTGCCTCTCAAAAGTCCCCTACTGGGGATCGAGTTCCAACCTGGGCATGTGCCCCTTGACTGGAATCAAACCTGGGACCCTACAGTCCACAGGCCAACGTTCTATCCACTGAGCCAAACCAGCCCAAGCCAAATTTATGTTTTGAAGACTGGGTAAAGAAAAATTTGAAACCCATTTTCCTTTCTTATTTTAGATTTTACAATAACAGCTTATCTTTATTCACAAGAGATTGCACAGTAGCATTAACAATATTTTTGAGCTAAGTTTAGAAAATCATAACCAAGCCTACACATGTTAGGCAATCTGAGCATTTCAACTACCAAGAAAATTAAAAACAAGAGCCATAGCAAAATAGGAATGTAGCAAACTCTCAGAACATCTAATTAGCTGTGAAGACTAGATTGATTAAGTCATCTATTTTGGTGTAAACTTTGAAACAGCCTTATTTCACTTTGTGTCTTCTAAAACAAATACTTTTTGCCGAGACAAAATTAGACCCATATCTATCCTATAAAGCAGGAAAATCTGGCAATTTTATGAGTTGGCAGCCTGTTATGAAATAGGTTATAGGTGGATTGTATGTTAAAATAGCTGCCAGCGTTTTGACTGATTCATTATGTAGTTATATCTGGACAAGGCAGAACGATTTTCTTGACTTTCCAATGTAGTGACTGAAAATTCATTTTTGTCACATGTTTCATTTAAACTTTATTTTTTTAATGGTCTAGCAAAAAAAAAGCTTTTATTCATATGAAGCATAGTCATTATAATAAAGAGGCTGATAATTTTTAATAGATTATTTTATTTTACTTTAGAGAGAGAGAGAGAAAGAAACATCGCTATGAGAAACATCAGTTGGTTGCCTTCCCTATTCACTCTGACCCAGGATTGAACTCGCAACCTAGGTTTTTGCCCTGACCAGAATTGAACTAGCAAACTTTTGGTGTACGGATGACACTCCAACCAACTGACCCACACCAGCCAGGGCATTTTTCAATAGCTGTTAATGATTTTGAGTATTTATCATTTTATAATTTATTTTATAAGCTTAATAAGCCAGATGTTACTGCTCATTAAATCTACATGGGCTCGGGCAATATTTCAAAAAGAAACCAGAGTGAGCCTGGTAGATCTGCCTAATTTAAATTATAGACCTATCAATATTTTACAACTCTTTTATGAATCTTTAGGGTCAGAAATCTAGACCCTCCCTCTGAGTGGTGACCTTGGAGCAGTCACATGTCTTTGGTGGCATTTTGACAACTATAAAATGGGGATAGTTATCTCCTGTTTACTTATAAGGATACTGTAACAAATGATAGGGCATATATTAAGCCATTTTGAGCTCCCTAGAAATGGCTTACATAGTGCCTTGGCTGGAGTGTCGTCCTGTGGAGCAATAGGTTTCTGGTTCGATTTCTAGTCAGGGCACATAACTGGGTTGTGAGTTCAATTCTCAGTCAGGGCACTTATGGGAGGCAAACAATAGATGTTTCTTTTCTCTCTCTCTCTCTCTCTCTCTCTCCCTCCCTCCCTCTCTCTAAAATCATAATTTTTAAATGACAATCAGAAAGTAATATACCCACCAACACCACCATCAGTAAATAATAATTGTCAACACTATATTCTCTATGAAGCCTTATCTGACCATTCTCTTTTATAAAATAAAAACGGCTATATCAACTCATTATTTCCTGAATTTATTTTCCAAGTGTTTAGTTTTTTCTTCTATGAGTGAAGCAAAAGCCCCCAAAATAATATATTTAGATCACGTGCAGAGCACATTCTGTTCAGTCACAATATTCACTTATGGTTGTATGACTTTTAGACTAAAAATCCTTTAGTCTTAAAAGTAAGTATGGACATTCAATGTACATGGGGAATACAAATCCCTACATTCAAATGTTCAACCGAGTCTCACAAGACAACGTGCCATTAGACTATCAAGTGATAAAAAGTATTCATTAACTTAGTTTGGTCTGTTACAAAACGCATTTGAAATGAGTGGAAACTGCTCAAATCCTATTGGCTCAACTGATCGGGACGATGTAGGAAGGTTCTGTTGGGGTAGCAGAATCATTTTGTATGTTTCATTTTCTTACTCTCCCACCGAGCTGCTGCTCTTTGCAAAGCTTCCCCCTGCACTCATCTTTCTCATGTAGAACATGTGTACACCCCATGGAACTTGGTGTCTCCATGATATTCATTCTGTAAACCACCAAAGTCCACGCTAAGAAAAGAGGCGTCTGTTCAATCATCAATCACAACACACTTATCTTCAAGTCTGGCACTGGTGACCTGTCCTGACTTAGTGACTTAAAACTGTTACAATAGTTTTTCCTGAAACTTGAAAGCTGTGTGCAGTGACAGATGTTCAAAGATGCTCATTAGGTTGCCTAGATAACCCAGTTTTATTGCACTCAGAGGATCAATATCTAAAAAGCATCCCTGTTCTGTAGATAATTAATAGCCTTGGAGAATATAGTTCTTTAGTGACTTTTTACACACAATCACAAATAGTTGGCCAGGAGTTAGGTATTATTTATTTTGGAAGACTTAACTCAGCTTGATTAAACACATTTTCTCTCCAGGTTTACTGTTTGTGAGGATGCTAAGAGACTAAACAAGTTAATGCAGTGTTTTCAACCTGGATTGCAACCAGGACTCTGCTGGTATTTTGCCCTGGAGTTACTGGGCCACTGGGGCACCTCAAGATAATTAGCATATTCCTG
>NW_006285795.1:184301-187520 GCF_000327345.1 Myotis davidii
GTCTAATGTGGTAATGGAGATGGTGAAATGAAAAAGAACATCTTACAACAGACCAAGGTTAGCACCTCTGCCTGGGCCGGGTGGCTCAGTTGGTTGGAGCGTTGTTCCATACACCAAAAGCCTGCAGGTTCCATTCCCAGTCAAGGTGAGTATGAGAGGCAACCGATTGATATTTCTCTCTCACTTGGATGTTTCTCACTCTCTCCCTTCTTCTCTCTAACAAGCAATGAAAACATATCTGTTAGGTCTGATCAAATAATTGAATCGATGGCCTTTCCCTTGGGAACTGACCTTTAGTCCATTTCACAATGGACATTCCACTTGCTTAGACCACATTCCACTTGCTAAGACCATTCTCTCTCCCCTCCGGAGTTTCCCAGAATCTGGACCTGCACAGAGAATTCTCTGCCCAGAAAAAGCCTGCCTAGAGTCCTTTAAAAAACCTCTGACTCCTGTCTTTGGGGGCTGGCGCCATTTGGGGGCTCAGCCCATATAGTTTCCAGATGACCTAATAAATTCATAATTCTTTCCCCCTTTTGCCCTTGTGCCTTCCTCCTTCGGTGACCCTAACAATATCCTTTAGTGAAGATTAAGAAAAAATAGAATAGTATCTTTGCACCTCAAGGGAAAAAGAAAAGTTGTTCCTTATGAAGGGATTTAGTCCTTGAAATATACATGTAATTCTTTGATATGCAATATATATATGTATATATATATATATACACACATAAAAACATCATAAATACTTATGATATTGAAATATAATTTGTTTTCATTAATATATTTTTAAACATCTAAGTGACTTTATACTTTTCTGAAGTTTATGTCTTTATCCTAATTTTCATTTTTTGGTGGCAAATGTTTAATTGATAATTTATTATACATCTAGTCAAAAACACACTGATTTAATCTGGAAAATAAAATTTGCACAATATCTATTTTATACTGAAATGAATACTATTTTATTGATCTCTTGAGTTTTAAAATAAAAAACATTGGGGTGACTGAACAGATCTATGATTAAAAAGAAATGATGGATGGAACTGGAGAGCATTATGCTCAGTGAAATAAGCCAGTCAATGAAGGAAAAACACCACATGATCTCACTCATTCATGGATAATAAAGACCATTATAAACTTATGAACAAAAATAGTACAGAGGCAGAGCTGCCTCAAACTGATTGTCAAACTGCAGCGGGAAGGCCGGGGAGGGTTGTGGGGGCGCAGGAAGAAAGGGGCTAAGAGATTAACTGAAGGACTTGTATGCATGCATATAAGCATAACCAATGGACATAACACACTGAGGGGTAGGGGAGCCCAGGGGATTGGACACAAGATACTGGCGGGTATGGGAGGCTAGGGGAGGGTCAAGGGGAGAAAGAAAAGCATATGTAATACCCTTTGTAATACTTTAAGCAATAAAACACTAAAAAAAGAAAGAAATGCTACAATCACCACTCCAAGTTCACCTTTAAACATAAAAATGTTAACCTTTCGATTAAAAATAATACTTTTCTCCTATACTGTATTTGCTCTCTAAATGGTCACACTGACTAAATATAGATTGCAGGAAGAAAAGGCAAGGGCTAACTATGAAGTGCTCTTGTGTGTTTCTATTTAGCGCTAACATTTCACTGAGGTTGTACATTTGTGTTCCCTAGTTGACAGCACGCACCTTCTCCAGGCAAGGGTGCCTCCCAAAAGTTAAAGGCTGTTTTTCATTTGTGAAACTTTGCAAGGCTATGAACCATGATGGACGGAGACTGGAACAACCAGGGGGCCAGAAGAACTAAGGATGTTACACCTGGCTTTAGCTTTCCCAGCTATGGAATTTTGGAAGTCATTTTGCCTGCCTTGGATCCTCAGTTCCTCTGCCTGAAGCATAAGGCCCTCCTGTGCTGGTGGGGTGGTTTGGGATCCAATTCATTAATTCATTTGCATGTGTTTATGAAGGATAAGAAAACATAGCAATAATGTTTTCATCTGGGAAGTAACTGGAACCCTATTTTCGCATTATCTTAAAGAACAAAGCTTATTTCATGTATGGCTACAGCAGAAATTTTCTCTATCCTGTCTTTCATGTTCCATGTGAGATATTACCCAATCCTATTGTTTAACATGGCTTTATATTGCTTCCTATCTCTGTGAGCCAGTCGGTGTTTGTCTTTAAGTCTCAATTCTTGTATCTACAGAATGGCATAATAATTATATCAATGTATGCTTGGGAATATATATATGTGTGTGTGTGTGTGTGTGTATATATATATATATTATATATATATATTTATATATATATTTACTTTACATTTAGAGTTCATCCTGCTATTATTTTAACTTCATAATTTCACTGATCCATTAACTTCTTTGCAAAACAAAAAAGTTAATTTGCAAAAATTAGCATCTGGCAAGTCATTTTACATAAAGATATTATCAGTAATGTTCACTGAATTCAATTCAAAGAGAAATCTACATTTTTAAAAGGTATTTTTATAGTCATATTTAATCAATAAAAATTAATCCAATTGAAGAGATCCACAGGAGTAAGCAATCAATAATAAATTTTAATTTAATTAAACTGAAATAAATTAATTTAAAAAGCTGAATAGTTAACAGAAATGGCTTCAAAGCAAATTCGTACATAAGAATTCTTCTTATATCACCCAGAGTTTAGATTTTACATCTTCAACATACATATAACTACCATGAATCCAGAGAAAGTTAAAAGTCTCAAACACTAACACAAAGGAGAAAATCTGAAGGAAGAAATTCCAATAGTATAAAAAGTGACAATGAATAGTAGAGCAAGTGGACCAAACAACCATTAAAAATCAGAAAAGAAAGAACCTCAAAAGTAGTAATGGGCCATTTAATGACATGAAAAATAGACCTCATTCTTCAATAGCATCTTAAAGAATTATTATAGACTAGAGGCCCCGTGCACAAATTCGTGCATGGGTAGGGTCCCTCGGCCTGGCTGGCGATCAAGGCCTATTGGGGGGGCGGCCAGCTGGGGGGAGGGGCCGTGGGAGGTTGGCTGGCTGGATGAAATGAGGAGGGGCTATGGGAGGTTGGCCAGCCAGGGGAAGGGGCCACGGGAGGTTGGCTATGACAGCTCCTGCATTGAACATCTGACCCCTGGTGGTCAGTGCGCATCATAGTGACTGGTTGACCAGTCATTCAGGTTCAAACGGTCGCTTAGGCTTTTATATATATACTAGA
>NW_006285795.1:188143-194159 GCF_000327345.1 Myotis davidii
CGGCAGGTGGGGACCTTGGCTTCCTCCTTCACTGGAGCAAGCAAGCCTGCTGTTCACTTCAGCTGCCTGGCTGCCGGCTGCCATCTTGGTTGGCAGTTAATTTGCATATCGCCCTGATTAGCCAATGAGAAGGGTAGTGAAGTTACGGTTAATTACCCATGTTTCTCTATTATTAGATAGGATAGATGATATAGGTGAGAATACTGATGTGAGATGTCATTTAAGAAGTTAAAATATATTAACTATATTTTTAACAAAGTAGAAAAATTATTTACATTGTAGAAAGAAGGTTTTCATCATAAACTGGGGAGATTTTAAAGTAACTATCTGTGGCTTTAACGGATATATTTTAGTTACTTAAACATTTCTTTAATTCCATCACAATGGTGCCAAATGGAATGTTCACTAAGAATTCATTTAACAGTTAGTGCCTATTAAACTGTATGCCTGAGGGACGCACCACTTACTAGTAAATAAAAAAGATTCTCTTCAAGTTGTTCACAAATTATAGCATAATGTCTAAAGTTCTTTAACATGTCATTCAAGTTCTTTGGCAAGCTTAGAAAATAGTGACTACTGAAATACTAATTAACTACCTTTTTCTTAAACTTCAGAAAAAACAGCTTACAAAAACTGTCAGCTCCTTCCATTTTAAATGACATCCATGTACCTCCAGCTAACTGAAATGCTTCGCTTCATTTAATATTTAAGTGAAAGAAATGTTTCCCGTGAGGAAGGATTCCCAGAAGCCTCTTGGGTATCAGAGCAAAGGGCATGAGTAGGCCAAGTAGTCTGGCATTTCCCAAGAATCCTGCCAGGCGCCTTGAGGTTACGCACTCATTTCCTAGTTATTACCGGGGCCAGAGACTCGCTGTTCCCTCCAGTTCAGGAAGCGTCTGGTGATCTGGGTGGTGTTCCACCCCGAACTGGCGGTAGCACCATCACCCTACATGCTTTCCCATCTCCCACAGAGCCCCTGTCAGTCACAGGGGAGTATGTGCAGGACATTGTGACACCCTAATGGGCCTTCCTCATCCATCTCTCCTCAAAGGGAGCAAGATCACCCCATCTTCCTGGGGCATCCAATTAGAAGTAATATAATGTTATCAGCCTCTTGTAATGATGCCATTGTAATAACCTGCTTATTATTTAACAGGAAAGGAGAAAAGGGAAGACCCAATAATATAGGCATGCCATTTACACGGCTTTGCCAGAAAGCTGCTTTAACATTCTCCAAGTCTGCTCCCTGCTGATCACTGGGGGAAGAGACTAGACAAAAGCAGTTTAGATGCATACCCAGTAAGGTGTGGGTACTTGGGAAGGCTACCTGTCTGCTCTTCAATCACACCTGAAAGCCAGTCAGTGGCCGGGATGGGCATGGCCACTGCAAGTGAGAGAAACCTGAATATTAAACTTCCAAACAAAGGCAGTGCCCTCTCTTCTTCCTCTCTGGCACGCTGGGCCCTCTTGGGTCTCCCACTGCAGGGAGCTTGGGCTCCCCTGCACCCACAGAGCGCAGGGCCATGTGGGGCTGCACACGTGGACTCATGCACTTGAATCTGGCCTGAATGCTGAAGCTCTGGGCACTGGCCTTGTTTCTGGCTGCTGGAACCCCAGCAGCCCCTTTTCCAGGGCTGGCTTAAGTGGCAGGGGACTTTGGAACCTGAGAAATGTAAATTCACACAAATACAGCCTTCTCCCACATCCCCTCCTCCGGTGGGGGCTTCCGAAAATTCTTATTTCAGCAGCACCCCAAGAACCTCCATCTCGCTCCCTCCAGCTACAAGGGAGTTTAATTCTCTGGTAACAATATAATGTCCTCAATGCCCAGTCCACCAAATGATTTATGGGAAACCTAGCAGTGCTTTTGGATATAACAAGAACCCCTGGGATGCTTTCCTCTGCAAAACCAGCAGGGTGCCTGGCACAGGAGTGAATAAATGAATGGAAAGTTATAAACCTCACATCATGTTCACTTCTATGGTCAGGTGAAGGTTAGCAAGTATTCGGTAAAAAGTCTTTAAGAAGAAAAGGCAGTGGGGATTGTATTTCATGGTCTTCAACAATCATGTTTTTCATTTTGATCTTTAAAATACAACTGGCCATCAAGAACTTCTCGTGATAAAAAAAAGAGTAATAGATGCTTCACAATTTTAATGAACTTGTGTCTGAATTCAAGGCATGTCTTGAGGATTTTTCACAAAAACAATTGATCCTTTTCATGGCTGAATGCTGCTGCAGCTTCCTATACACAGCCAGCAGATTGCCATGGACACACGCTCCCATGCCTTTCAGACTCGAGACCGTCACAAGTTTACGTCTGAGTATAAGAAGAGAGAGCCGTGGAGTCTTTTCTATGCATGAAGCTTACTTAGGACCTCAATGTGCACCTTTGTAAGTGATAATACAAATCACTACCAGTAATGTCTATGATGCTAACATTTTCTTTTCTACAGAAATAAAAATATAATGCTTTAAAAATTCAGACTATATCAAGCAATCAGAAACCAATGCTTTAAGACAGTGTTAAACACATGATGTCAGAGTGGTAACAACGCACAGCTAAGAAAAGCAATGCTAGGTTTTTGCTTCTCTTAAATAGGCACTGTATACAGAAATAAAGAGGATAAGCATGCAATTTAAGAAATATAGTCCGTGGAGCTGGATAATTCCAGGCAACAATTCCACTTGGATAATTTTTTGCCTGAACTTTATGAATGACTTGCTGAATTATTTATTTAATTTGTGTAAATAATCTGAGGATTCCTTTTATTGAATATTACATAATTTGAAGTTCCACTCAATCTTATTCTAGTCTACTGGCAATGGTCAATATAAAAAGAATGAAAGAAAACTCTCTCCTGTCCCTGCTGCCTAAGGTAAGAGCACTGTCCCACTCTCTCTGTAAGCAATCCCAATATAAACTTTCATTTTACACACCCTCTGCATGTTGATTTATGATCCTATATAATAAAAGGCTAATATGCAAAATGACCAGTTGCTATGATGTGCACTGACCACCAGGGGGAAGACACTCAATGCAGAAGCTGACTCCTGGTGATCAGTGTGCTCCTATAGAGGGAGCGCTGCTCAGCCAGAAGCCGGGCTCATGGTTGGTGAGCACAGCAGTGGTGGTAGGAGCCTCTCCCGCCTCCTCAGCAGCACTAAGGATGTCCAACTGCCAGCTTAAGCCATCAGTCAGACATCCTCTAAGAGCTCCTGGACTGTGAGAGGGTGCAGTCTGGGCAGAGGGACCCCCCTCCGCTGCCCGTGAGTGTACAAATTTCGTGCACCGGGCCTCTAGTATTTATATAATGATGACAGGTTACATGTAGCATCATTTTATCAAATACATATTAATAAAGGAACTCATTCAATGACTGTAAACATAGAAGATGTGACATCATCTTGGGATGTGCCGAACTTGGTACATGAGAAGGGCCACATGAAGGTGTCATCCAGGTGTCATCTACTCCAGGCATCTTGCTATTGATTCAGATGAAAACTTTTTAGCGTCCATCCACCTAATGCAGGGCTTCTCAAACTTTTTCCTATCATGACTCAGAAAATGATTATTTTGGCAGTGCCCTGGCCCAACATGTAAGACCTGAATAGATGAATACTAGACACACTCTTGGCAGTTCTTCCCCCAAGCAACTTCTTACCTGACAGCCCTTGCTCAGCCGTCAGCCTGGCTGAATATAGCTCTCTCTCCCTTCTCTGCCTCCTTACCCACACCCAATCCTTCTCATCCTTCATATGGTATCTTAATACCACTTTTTCAAAGAAGTCCTTTCTGTTATGACTCTTTCACAGTCCCTCTCACAATTATATTTGAAAAATAACTTGTGTAATGGTTTTTTCTTTCTCTTCCCCTACATCTAACCAAGTTATACTATTTCTTAGGTAATTATTTTTTCTTGTATAATAATTTTTGATGTTTGTTTACTGTGCGAGGCTGTGAATTGCATAAGAATTGGAAATGTGTCTATTTGTTTTGCTGTTTTCTCAACACCTAGATGCACAGTAGGCATTAAATAAATATTCATTGAATGAATAAACCACAAATTTAGGATTTACAATCTCAGATGAATGTTCCCTGCCACGTATAATTCATTTATCCCTCTCTGGTCATCAACATTTTTTAGACTAGTGACTGTGCTAAATCTCTTCCTTTACAATTAAAGGCTGACCCAACATCCTGTTATCACCAAGAAAACAGAAGCCACTGCACCTTTTAATTAGCTTTTATCTGTACTTATAGTTCTTCGTCCTACCTTCTCCAGGATTTCTTGGGCTTCAATCTCTCTCTCTTCACTGGAGTGTTTCCTTGGGCCCTTGTAACACACTCAACCCTGCACCCTAAAAATTATCCTTCCCAGGGACTCTCTCCCCCTTCCCACGTGGGAGTCTGTGCTTGTTTCTCAACAAATGTCCACCTTTTGCTATCCAAAAAACAAAACAAAACAAAAAACAAAAACAAAAACCTCCCCTTGACCTCTGTTTACCAAATGCACTAAGTAAGCATCTTTGCTCCCATACATTCTTCTAAAGGCAACTGTTGCCCTCCTTTAAGAAATTTATACCTGTCTCTCTTCTGTCTCATGTTCACTCTAAGTATAGAAATCAGGGAGTCCTTGGATCCTCTATAACACCACGCACAAAATTAGTGCTCAATACATATGTAACAGGAAAAGAATCGATGAATGATGTACTGATGCACAGCAATGCCACATACATTATCAACTTTATAAATAATCTCTTATCTTATATTTCCCATACTTGACAGCTCTCAACCAACAATGGGCAGGGACACAATGTCGATAATGAAAGGCTGAATTACTAGTAGCTAATCCAGTTGTTTGTTGTTTTTTTACTCCTGAAATTTTCTGTTCCAATTGGTGGTGCCACAGTCTGCTGCTGAGCCGGTATCGTCAGGTGTTCCCTCTGGTTGCTGTTTCACTGGTTGCAAAGGGGATTCCACCAAACCCCCTGTGAGTGTGTTTGGGTTGGTAATGGAGCACTGAAGCACACTGAGCCAGCTTCTGGAAGAAGCGCAGGACATGGCAGTTTTGAGAATGTTTCTGTCTGAACATCAGCAGTCTTGTTCTAGTTTCACAATCCTCGGTTGAAAATAACTCTGCCCCCTAATCACTCCTTTATGGATGCTGAGGAACTTCACACCGTTTTTGTTCTCAGTCTTTGTGTATTGAATCTGGTTGTTGTTTTTTTCCACTTTAAACTTTCAGAATATTTTCTCTATCTCCAATGTTTTGAATTTTCCATAATAATCCTCTGGTTTGGATCTCTTTATCATTGACTATAGTGGGTCTATTTTGGCTCTTCCAATTGAGAGAATCCTATTCTTCAGTAATAGGATACTTTCTTGACATTTCCTTCCTATAAATTTCTCTTATTTGTTCCTGTTACTCATTTTTATGAAACTCCTATTAGTTAGATATTTTATTTTCTGGATGGCTGATCCATAAATAAAAAGGGTCAGTCTACTTTTTAATGATCTCCTCTCTCTTACTGTTCATGTATTTGGATTTTTGTTCTACTTTTAGGGAAATTTTCTACCTAATATTTGATCATTTATTTCAACCATTATTTCATTATTAAAAAATTCTAACGGCACGTTCTTGTTCTCTTTTCATGCCCTTTTAAAATATCTTGTTCTTGTTTTGTGAATACAAAATATCTCTAATTTTAGGTTTTATAAAATTTCACTTTTCTGTTTTGTCTCAGTTTCTTTTGAGTTTCTCTCTTTTTGCTTACTTATTGTTTCTTTGGGTCACTTTCAGACTAGGAGATTTTGCTTAAATATATGGTCATCCTAGACTGACCCTTTTTATTTATGAGAAACACACTAAAACCTAGAGAAGGTGTGTTTCGTGAGTGAAGTTTGTCAAATGATGTTTCACTAGAGGGTGATCACAATGTAAGGTAGATTTTCCATTGTGGCGTTTCAAATAGCCGTATCTGTTGTCCACACCACCCCTTGGGCATCCTGAGG
>NW_006285795.1:194201-203818 GCF_000327345.1 Myotis davidii
AGGAAGGCATCACAGCTGGCACTCAGACTCTCAGCTAACTCCCTCTTCTCACCCCCATAATGCATCTCTGCCCTCTGCTATGCATGTGTACCCAAGGCAAGATGTAAAGGGCAGCATGAAAGTTTAATTTGAAAAGAGAAAAGTTTAATTCAAAATAACCTTAGCACAAGCACACATACTTAATACATAGAACAATCAGAAATGTCAGCACAATATTAAAGCCTAAACACGTCTGCTGATATCCTGCAAATCCTTTAAAAATTGCCATGAAACCCTCATGTACCAATGGCTATCCTTTTTTTTAAAAAAATCAACACTATAGATTTTTTTCTACAACAAAAATAATTTTCTCCAAATTTTTACTTTGCTAATCCTTATCCCAGTCTATCTGACATTTATTTCAAAAAAACACAAATGGCAGTGTCACTACAAGGTCATACCTGACGTTATTCTAGCCTGAAACCTGCTTATTGGGAACATTTTTAGGTCCAAATGGCTAGTTAGTGACCTATTTTAAAGTCTCACCTTATTCAAGCTTCTAATTTTTAAGGAGAGCTCACCTAAAGTGTTGTCACTTGCCACTAAAGAAAGTAGAAATACAGAGAGAATCATTATAGAAATATACAATCCATTTTGGAGCAGAGGGGCGGTAAGACCAGGGAAACTAGTATCTGAAGCCCGCAAGAAAGGCTGGATGAAAACAAATCTGATGCAGAACCTAAAATATGACAAAAAACGAAAGGAACATTAAGGATGTACCACTACTCTTAACAAAGAACAAACAATATAACTAAGAAATACACAGTTTATAGTTGATACTCTTTTCCAATACAACTGAACTACACATTTTGTTGTTGTTAATCCTTACTCGAGGATATTTTTCCATTGATTTTTTTTTTGAAAGAGAGAGAGAGTGGAAGGCAAGGGGGAGAGACACACAGAGAGAAACATTGATGTGAGAGAGACACATCAATTGGTTGCCTCCTGCATGTGCCCTGACCAGGGCCGGGGATCGACCCTGCAACCAAAGTACATTCCCTTGACTGGATTTGAACGCAGGACCCTTCAGTCCGTGGGTCAATGCTCTATCCACTGAGCCAAACCAGCTAGAGCTGAACCAAACATTGGATAAGAGCTGCTATTTACAATGCACAAATTCAGCTACTTCCAAAGTGGTTGAACTAGATAGATAGGCAGTTGAACACAAACATAATAGAAGAGATTTTAAGATCTTATTGTTCTTTTCCCCCAATTACTCACCATTTTAACAAAATACATCTTTTTTTCAGTACTATTTACTTAAAATTAGCTTTCATTACATTGCTCAGGAATTTTACATGACACGGCCTCATCCCTATTTTAGTTTTGTCTTCTCACTTGGAGTAAATAGTGAATGTGAAAATGAGATTTCTGGCAGGCATAATGTCTTTGCCTGAACTATAGCAGGGACGTCTTAAATAGTGCTCTCTTTATTGCTTTCATTCTCAAGAAAAAGACACTCTCACTCAGAGCCATGGTGAAGTGTCAGACACAGAGAATGGAGTACATGTATAAGGGACACATACCACTGAGCCTTCCCTTTCCTTTGGGCTCAGACACTTTACCCCAAGCTCTCCTACTTACCAGCTGCATGATACCGGGGAAAGTTACTTGACTTTCCTACACTTCATATTTGTAAAACGGATAAAACAAATCCCACAGGGTTGTTGTGAAGAGTTATATCACATAAAAACGGACAATACTTAGCCACGATGAGCACCCAGGTCATGTGTAAGAAACAGTGGTTATGATGCTTGGCCTTAGCCGTTGCAGGTAGGGATTTCATCACCTTCATTTTGTATCCCACACACTGAGCAGAATGCTTATCTAAAAGTACAGACCTGCCACTTCTGGCTCCAGGTATGTATCTCCATACATCCCTGTGCCCCTCGACCAATGCAAAGACAGAGCAGGCAGGGATAGCCACGGAGTTGACTGGGGCAATGTCACTTACCCTTATCTACGTCCCAGAATGAGCCAACATATCAAGGCTATCTGTTGGCTCTCTCTATAGACAGATAAAGGGACTCTCAACGTCTCTTTGCCAGTTCAACAGCATGCATGTGCCAGGTGGTGAGCTAGTTTCTGGCACCAAGTTCACACACTAGAACTGGAAGAGGAATGTATAAACAATGGCCATACCACGGGATCTTAGCAGTGAGAGACATGCTTGAACAGTACGATATCAAAGAAGAGCGAGTGACCCTCTCGGGACAGTGAGAGAAGCATCAGAGAGGAGGTGATGTTTGTGGTCTATTCTGAAGGGTGAGGCCTCTTGTGGTTTCCTGCGTTGCCAGGGCTGTGACCCTGGTTCACATTTATGACCGCGTCCTTAGCATCTAGTTTCAGGTCACCCTTTCTATCTACCCTCTCCCGGGGTCATGTTTCCTCCTTCCTTCCAGCTTCCAAACTTGACCTCTTCACTCTGAAAACCAACTATGAATTCTTGACACCTGTATCTCAGGTTTCAGTGACCGTTCTGGTGTCCTGTTGTCCCCCGGTGAATGGCTGTCTCATCCCTGCCATAAGAGTATCTATTGACAAGGCCAGAATTTTCTTCAGAAAAATGGATGTGAGTCTGTTCCAAAAGCAATGCCAGCCCCAAAGTTCAGCCACAGAGAGCACAGTGGTCACTACTATAACACAACTAGGTCGCTTGGGTTGTAAATGATCGTTCCAGAAATTGCCTGTACTACAAACACTCTCTCTTGTCCCCAGCCCCAAGCTTGGTCTCCAAGAACCCATAGGAGGCACCTCCATCCACACACACCACGTCACACTGCCTCGCCTCGGGAGGTGTGTCCAGCTCCCAGGGAAAGCTGCCCCGGCCCAGCCCGGCCCGCACAGAGCTGTAGAGCCTTCCGATCAGATCTGGCCTTTGCCTGAGCCTGAAACACAAGCCTCCCTTCTCCCCAAGTCCACAGCCACCCACTGTCTCCTGGCCGAGGCTCCAACTCCCAGGAGCTCCGGGATCCGAGCTTCCTGAGGAGAGAGAGAGAGACAGTCTGAAGGAAACCAGATAGGGTTCCTAGGGGATCATTCTGTTCAAATGAAATCTGAGCGTCCCGAAACTTCAAAGATAAAACTTCTGATAATGTCAACAACAAGATAGGAACTTGTACGAAGAGCAGAGTTTATCTTTCGTATATTCAGAGTGTTACAGCTAAAGTATTAAGAATATAATGAAGCAGAAAAAAAATTGCAAGGAATGTATTTGAGAGATCTAGAAATCATATAGAATGCCTCCAAGCATTAGAAGTTAGAGGCATTTTGAGGCACGACTGAAAGGAAATGGAATCGATTTGAATTGGGGCGGGAACGGCAATGCCTAATTGGATTTGCAAAGAGGAGGAAGAGAGATATGTCCTCCTCAGTATTGTTTTAGCCGAATGGAAAACATTCACTTTGAAGCTATTTTTAAAAAACATCTAGGACTTGAATGTAAGGCAAGCAAAGAAAAAGAGAAGCAAACAGCGATGGCAAGTTTTTGTCTGGGAAAATTTAAAACACAGTAATAATCCAAAGCTACGTGAGCATGAATAAACATAAGCATTAGACTGGATTTGCTCTCCTGTGATTTCGCTTCACAGCAGCTCCTCGTGCCCTCCCATCCTTGACTGTTCTGTTCCATGTCTTCTTGTACTTCCCACGTATACACTCTGCATCAGCTTTTCCCTGGAGGCTAGTCAACCTGAACTACTTATTAAGAGCTTCCCTGCACTCCTTGGTAGATTACAAGTGTATGAAACGTTTCTCTTCACAGCAAGATGTTCCTATATTTAGAATAGCATCCCCCTCATTCTGATGTGTAAAGCGGCAAAGAAGGCACCCGGCAGCACTTCTCAGTCAGGCTTGTCAGTTTACTCAAAAGGAACACATCCAGGATGCTCCGTCGTGTATCCAAAAGAAGGGGCAACATAAATTAATTTGCCACTATCCTTGCAGCGAAGAAAACCACTATTTTTTTAAAAAACAGTAAGGGTTGCCCTGCTGGTGTGGTTCAGTGGGTTGGGCGTCATCCCAAGCACGAGGAGGTTGCCAGTTGGTTGTCCTGTCCAGGACACATGCCCGGGTTTGCAGGCTGGATCCCAGGTAGGGGGTGTGCAGGGGGCAGCCAATCGATGTTTTGCTCTCACATCAATGTTTCTCTCTCTCTCCCTCCCTCCCTCTCTCTCTAAAAATTAATAAACTATCCTTGAAACAACAAAAAACAAAACAACAGTAAAGATTGCCAGCAAACTTCAGCTTCTCATGCTCCAGAAAATACTCTTTGAATTTTACAGAGATGACACCTAGTACATTTATATTATGGTTACCCCAAACAGGAGGTGAAAAGACTTTAAAGATATTCCTTTAATAGCAGAGACACCTCTGAACTGTCCACAATACCATTTTTTTGGATTGGGAAAGGTCTATGTCTTCTTTCTTTCTTTTTTAAAAAAATATATTTTGATTTCAGAGAGGAAGGGAGAGGGAGAGAGAGATAGAAACATCAATGATGAGAGAGAATCATTGATTGGCTGCCTCCTGGACGCCCCCTACTGGGGATCAAGCACGCAACCCAGGCACGTGCCTTTGACTGGAATTGAACCTGGGACCCTCCAGTCCACAGGCTGATGCTCCATCCACCAAGTCAAACCAGGTAGGGCCTGTGTCCTATTTATTTCAAATTCTTTTCATACTGATACAATGCATAAAACATGAGAAAACCCATCATAGGTTAAAAGAGATGTTCTCTGAAGTTAATTCACTGACTAGGGTGAAATCTATGAGAGCTGCACATATTCTCGGATGCCTCCAAATGCTTATATGTTTTATTGTTTCGGCACCAGAAGGGGCATATCCTTTCTCTTGCTATACATTTTCAGACATCACTTTCTGCTACTGTAGCATTTAAATATCCCACCAGTGAATGTTACGTTTCACCTTTAATGGGAAAAATTATTATTTTTTCACTCAAGCTAGGGCAATCAGTGGGCCCATAACATTTTACGGAAAATAACAAGTGCTCAAAAACTCGAGTGGAATGATTAAATGGGGAATGGATGCATGAAGTCGATAACTTTGCCTTCTATGCCAGCATGCTGCTTTGTATTTGTAAAATGGATAAAACAAATCCCATAGGATTGTTGTGAAGAGTTATATCACATAAAAACGGACAATACTACAATCACTTCGTGTTTTTTGAGTAAAAGTATTCCCTGCACGTGCTTGGGGAGAAGGCAGAGAAAACCGATGTGCACAACTCAAGGTGGAAAAACGCGGGATACCATGGCTCAGGCTTCCATCGCAGTGGGGGAAGTGAACAAAGCCTCCTACATACTTAAAGGGAGGGATCCTGGTGAAATATGACTGTTAAGACAGGTAGTGACAGAGTGGTCAGGCTAACCAACCAGCCAGCCCTGGAAACCGAGGCATACACAAAGCGGGGTAGAAGCATGAGTGACAAATGTCCATGCTTCTGAAATCATCATGGCAGCAGGAAGCCTGAAACCAAAGGTAGCAATGTAAAAAAACACTCGAAACTCTGTGTTGTTGTTTCTTAAATCATGTTGCCTCTCTCCCTCCCCCACCCAGAGATTAGTGCTTTGAAATGTGTACACTAAGATATATGTGTACACATTTAAGATATTAAAAAGATATAAGCTATAAAAAGCCATCTATACAGAACAGTACAGGGGTTTAAAGCAGGGGCTTTGAAATCAGCAGATTTGGGTGTGAATCTTAGTTCTTCCTTCCAGTTGTGGCTTTAAGGAAGCTAAAAGAGGAATGAGAGCAATCATGCCTGTCACAGCATTATAAAGATGATGGGAGATCATAGAAATAAAGTGTTTGGTACCATGAATGCCTCAACAAATGGTTATTATTAATAGTGTTGGGATTCACATAGTCAAGATAAAGAAATGGAGATTTGATTGGAAAAAGAGAGAGGCAGGATGACTAATTAAGGAGCCTGGAATACTTGGCAAAAAGGAGAACCCAGAAGAGGTGCAGAACAGTGGATGCAGGCCTTCCAAATGCAACCTGAAGTATTGTCTTAGGAGGATGGGAGAAGAATAAATCAAGAAGGGAGCTGAGTAACATCCCATTGTATGTAGGTAACACAGCATTTTTACCCACTCATCATTAATGGACACTTGGTTACTTTCATATCCTGGCTGTCTATATATATAAAAGTGTAGTATGCAAATCAACTGGACAGCAGAAGGACCGGTCGGCTATGATGCACACTGACCACCAGGGGGCAGATGCTCAATGCAGGAGCTGACCCCAGCCTGCAGGCCCCAATCGCCCAATGGGGAACCGGGAACCAGGGGTGGGTAGAGGTGGATGCAGGCGGCGCCAGGGACCCAATGTCCCCACCAGTTGCCCCACACACAGAGGTGACTGGCAGCGGTGGCGCTGGGGCGCTGGGCCAGCTGATGGCAGTTGGAGAAGATTGGCCTTGATCGCAAGCCAGGCCTAGAGACCCTACTCGTGCATGAGTTTTGTGCGCTGGGCCTCTAGTTGTAAATAATGCCGCAGTGACCATAGGGGTGCCTATATTCTTTGGAATTAGTGCTTTGGGTTTCTTTGGATAAGAGCCCAGAAGTAGACGTTCTGGGTCATAAGGCAGTTCCATTTGTAATGTTTTGAGGAACCTGCGTAATTTTATCCATAGGGGCTGCACCAATCTGCAGTCCCACCAACAGTGCATTGGAGTTCCCTTTCCTCCATATCCTCACCAACACTTGCCATTTGTGGATTTATTGATGATAGTCATCCTGACAGGTATGAGGTAATATCTCATTGTGGTTTTCATTTGCATTTCTCTGACAATTCGTAATGTTGAGCATCTTTTCATATGTCTACTGGACATCTGTATGTCCTCTTTGGAGAAGTATCTATTCAGGTCCACTGCCCATTTTTAAATTGAATTGTTTGGGGTGTTTTTGTTTTGTTTTGTGTTGTGTTGAGTAGTATGAGGGGAGAGGGGGTTGAGGGACTTGGGTGAAAGAGGTGAAGGGATTAAAAATACAAATCTGCAGTTAAAAAATAGTCGTGAGAATGTAAAGTACAACATAGGGATTACAGTCAATAATATTGCAATGACTATGTATGGTGCCAGGTTGGTACTGGAAATACTGAGGGAAAATATTTGTAAAGTAAATAATTTCCTAACCATTATGCTCTATGCCTGAAACCAATACAAAATAATATTGAAAGTAAACTGTAATTGAAAATCTAACTAACTAAATTAAATAAATAAATAAGTAAAAGAAGAGGAAAAGATGCTAAGCTGAAGTGTTGTTTTTATCTTTGAGATCTTCCTGCATGTCTGAAAGATTGGGTTTTTCGTATTTCATTGAAAATTATTTTTTAAACTGTTTGGGGTACAAACTGTGGGTTGCCAATTCCTTTTATATCCTTTCCTCATAAGGCCCATCTGAGTCATCACAATTTTCTCAAATAACCCTTCAAGACAAATATATCTTTATTTCTGAGATCATTAGTGTGTAATACCAGAAGACTCATCAAAGTGTAGCAATGGTTATAATAAAACAACTTTCTACAGTGAGCCTTCACCACAACATGGCATGTATAAAAATCTCTACTCGGTCCTCTGTTTACATTTCCTTTAAAATACCATTGTTTTACATCTCCTTCAGTAAGTATCTCTATATATAAAAGGCTAATATGCAAAGTGTCCCCTTGGGAGTTCGATCGCTCGCTATGATGGCACTGACCACCAGGAGGTGGTATGAACAACGGAATGCTTTGGCTGGCAGCCGGTAGCTGGGTAAGGGAGGACCCAGCCGGCAGCTGGAAGGCCCCGATTGGCCCTGATCGCTGGCCAGGGCTAGGGACCCTACCCATGCATGAATTTCATGCACCAGACCTCTAGCATTTTTATAAAAAAGGTGCATTACTATTTCTGATGCAAGCAGTCTGCAAGAATTCTAAGCAGCTTTGGGATCAATCCCATCCAACACTCCACCTCTTAGATGTCCCATTTTCTTTTTATGGTTCAAGTATGTTTTTATTGATTTCTAGAGAAAGAGGAAGGGAGGGGGCAGAGACATAGAAACATCAACACAATAAGAGAGAAACATCACCAATTGGCTGCCTCCTGCACGCCTCCTGTTGGGACTCGGGCCCGAAACCCAGGCATGTGCCCTGACCGGGAATCGAACCATGACCTCTTGGTTCCTGGATCAATGCTCAACCACTGAGCCACACTGGCTGGGCTGTCCCATTTTCTTAAATGACTAAAATCCAATATCTGTCTCCAAAAAAAACGTATAACTATGCTTATCCCACAGCTGCAGGACCTGGCAGGCAACACCTGACGAGATGAGAACAGAGGAGAGACAGGTCTTATTTATTTTTCTCATTAGGGTCACAGCCCAGCTTGTTTTTGGCCAATGCCTATTTCTATGCACCTTAACTCATGGCTTCATCCTCTGTTTCAGAAGAGAAACAAGATATTTTTTCTAAGCATTTGAATCTTAAAATAGCTAAAGGTACTTAAATAAGAGATAATCAGTTTATGAAAATAAACGCCATCAGAGAACATATTTCACTCCAGTCCTCCACACCCTAGGAAAGAGATTATTATTATTTTTAAAAAAATAAGGGTGATCTTTTCATGTAAGAGTCAACTCTCATGACATTTAGGCTATCTTTCACTTTTAAAATAGATTGACCTTCAGAGAGATAAATCCCGAAAAGCTACATATTAAAAAACCAAAAACGTAAACAATATATTCTCCCCCAAATCCAACAGAGTACATCAAAATCCAAGGAGATGGGAGGAAATCTGAAACATGTTTATGCTTAAGAAAAGAGTTCTAATAATCTCTAAATAAAAGACAAATATCTTAATGCAAGTGATTTGTACAAAAGGCTATCCATAACAAAAAATATAAGTAATAATAATAAATACCACTGTAAATGTTAAACTCCATTATGTATTAATAAATGTTAACTAAATGCAAACTAAGAGTGGGTTTTCATTATTTTACTTTTTTTTTGCCTCTTACATATCTAATGGCAAAGATATCTAATTACATATCCAATGGCACCATTTGCAGGAGCACCCACTGGGATCTGCTTTCCAGAGGACAATTTGACAAAAGGAATCAACAGCCTTAGCCATATGCATACCTTTGTGGCAGAACATTTTCTTCCTTTAATTTACCCTAAAATAGAAATTAGGCGGTAGGAAGTAGGACTTAGAAGTCAGATAGTCTGGATCTGAATCTCATGTTAACCAATCATTTATTAGGCCTGTGTATGTGACAAAGCTACTTAACACTTTCTTATTTAATCTTCTAAGCCTTCTAAGGAAGACTTGTAAGTCTTGATTTCCTCATTCAGTTCCTAAATGAGGATTGAGAAGGATACTTACCTATTAAGATTTTTATAGCCCGGTTTGGATCAGTGGATAGAGCGTTGGCCTGTGGACTGAAGGGTCCCAGGTTCAATTCAGGTCAAGGGCACAAGCCCGGGTTGCCGGCTCAATCCCCAGTAGGGGGCATGCAGGAGGCAGCCAATCAATGATTCTCTCTCATCATTGATGTTTCTATCTCTTTCTC
>NW_006285795.1:205364-207272 GCF_000327345.1 Myotis davidii
CAAGGAGGAATGCAGGAATGATAAAATTATGATATATAACAACCACTGGAAGCTCTAAGGCATAAAAAGTAATCCAGATGTATCTCACAGAGCTGGCTTCTGAACCAATTATCAATGGCCAAAGAAAGTGTAAAAAATAGTCACTTAATAACAGTGCTCTATATTTAAAATAACAGATCCATATTTACAACACCAAGTAATAGTAACAGAGAAGTTAGAGAAAGCTGGTTGGTAGAATGAAAGAAAGCTATTGGTGGGTAATGTATCTCATGGCTGCTATTGTGAAAGACTAAAAGGAACTTCTCTCTTAACAGTTTTAAAGCATCCTACTACTTAAAATCAAATACAAATTAAAAATATAACCCAGGAAAAGATAAATGCAAACAGTGCATAAGGCAAAAATCAGAGCGTATGTAAAACAATTAAGATGCAAAAAATATTAAATTGAAATAACACAAGATGAAGGAAAAATGTTGAAAAAACACACGGAGATTTCAGATAAAGCTAAAAACTGGCCGTATGATGATTACAGGGGTCATTTAATGAAAAGTTACATGAAATGTCAAAAATAAAAGGAGAGCTTAAAACATCTATGACAATGCAAACTAAAAAAAGACACAATGATATCACCCAAAATAGAATTCAAACAAAATCAAGCAAAAGGGGGGCGGGGCATAGTTTTAGTTATTAATTCATTCAACAAATATTTACTGAGCACTATTCTGTGCCAGAAACTGTGCTGGGGTTTGGAGCTAGTGACTGAATAAACCCACAAACCCTCACGGCATTAGGTGCTAATAGAGATAGAGAATAACATAATTTAAAAATGCATATAAGTGATAAGTACTAAAAATGAAGGTAAATAGAGGGGGATAAAAGGCACTTGGGGGAGAGAGATGGTCACAATTTCAATATGGTGTCCAGGAAAGTCCACAATAAAAAAATGTATATTGAAAAATATCTAAGGGGATGATGGGTGGATTATAAAGAATTATAGAAGAAGGATATTTCAAATGGAGGGAACAGCAGAAACACAGCCTGGAGGAGAATGAGCCTGGATGACTCAGGACTAGCAAGGAGGCCAGTGAGGCTGGGCAGGAGGAGTGAGGGCAGGGGGGCAATTAGTGAAGTGCATTTGACCCTTGTACAATGTGGGGGGTTAGGGGCACCAACAGCCACACAATTGAAACCTGGCATATACATTTTGACTCCTTCAAGCTAAACTGCTCAAAGGAAGCCAGACCAGTCAGGGCTTGAGGAAAAAATGCAGAGCTTTTGCCTTTTATTGTGAGTGGGACAGGAAATTGAGGAAATGCATGATCTAACTTACATTTGAACAAGATCACCCAGGTGATTTGTGAGGCAAAGCAGGGACACCCATGGGAAGCCGGAGCAATAATCCAAGTAAGAGATGATGGAAGCTCCAAGAGATGGTAGCAGTGGTTGGAGAACATAAGAAAATGCAAGCTAGGAGATGTCTGCTGATAGAGTAAATGTGGGTTGTGAGAGAGAAGGAAGAGTCAAAGATGACTTCAAGAATTTTGACCTGAGCAACATAAAGTGTGAAGTTATTTACTTAGATAAAGAAGACACAGAGTTTGGAATCTAGGAGGGAAAGCAGGGAAGCTTGGGGATGGGAGGTAATTAACCAAGGACCTTGTATGCATATATGCATGGCCCATGGACACAGACAATGAGGTGGTGAGGGCCTAGGGCGGGGTGGCGGGGTGAAGGGGCTAGAGGAGTTCAATGGGGGAAAAGGGGACATATGTGATACTTTCAACAATGATTTTTTTTTTTAAATGTGTGCTGGATTTTATCAAATGCTTTTTCTGCATCTAATATGATCATGTAATTATTATCCTTCATTTTGTTTATGTGGTATATCATGTTTATTGACTTACAGGT